>NW_009713307.1:115811-156394 GCF_000703405.1 Apaloderma vittatum | reverse complement strand
GCTGCCGGCCAGGGTCAAACCACGACAAAGCTACATTCACATCTACAGAAAATGACAAACTGTTTGATTGATGCTTTTAAAAAACTCCTTAAGAAGTGATTGTCAGCACAATGCACCTCCCCAGTCCCATTTAGATGAAAATGGGGTTCCTTCCACTGACGCTAAAGCCGTGCTTCACTTATCACAAAACACGCACTTCTGTAACAAGTCACTAGCCAACATTTCAGTTCAAAATCCCGTGTGTTTGTAAGAAGAACTCCTTGTACAGTTTACCCAGAAGGACAACACAGGAATCTCCAAAGTGATTTACACAGCACGCTATTAAGACTAAAAATCACAAGTGAGGCTCTGAATGAAAGATAAATGGAAAATACTGTTAATGAGAATGCAGCAGTTCAAAAATGCTCATACAATGCAAAGTCACAAGATTGACCCAGAAGCAACATCAAGGCTACCTGTACAATCGCATTATTTGGGGATTAGGCCACAAGTAGAAAATTTCTGGCAGAAACAAATAATTAATTTGCTGTACTAATGCATCTAAGTCATCTGAATGTCATCAGAGAAAAAGACAAAAGCACTACCAACCCGACTCATGTAAGTTCAGTCTAACTACTTGCTTTTTAAGGAATTTCAGTCCTACCTAGAGCTGGAAAACTCCATAGTAGGAGCTTTGGACATCAAACCCAAGGGACTTTGGAACATGTTCCAATGATGATTTTTTAAGCAATATATGTTATTAAATTGCTGAAAACTTTTGAGATGCTCTTCCTCATAAAATCTCAGAGCATCCAAAGGGAGATGGATAGCCATTTCTCCAGCTTCTCCACAAATCCCATCCTAATTCAAACAGTAAGTTTCTCATTTGAAGGTCACACCTGCTTCAAGCAAAGCTCTTTCCCAGCACTCCGGGAAAAGACATTCACCGGAAAGTTCCAATGTCCTGATAGCCAGAACATTTGGTAAGGGGGAACATGAGAGTAAGAGCACATTTTCAGTACTAATGTTTCTCTGATCAACATGTACAAGAGCTCTGCTTTTCTGATACTCTAATTCCTCACATGAAAAAGCCCTGTCGATAAATAAGTCAACAAGAAGCAAGGGCCACTGGACTAGAATTAGATTAGTGGAACTGCAACCTGCCGTCAGCTGTAAGAAGGACCTTTTCATAGGTATTGCTTGCCATTTTCTCTCAACACGTCACAGAAAATCAGAGGTAGTATCCTGTGGCCTTGGCATCTGCCGAGGAGAAACCTCATCACTAGAGTCACAACCTGGCAACACTGTTTTTCTGCAGTTTTGTTTTTCTGATTGGTTTTTTTTTTTTACACTGTCTAGGCAAACTTCCTCAGAATGCCTGTTGAAGGAGAGAGGAAAAGGAAGTACTACAAAGGTATTAAAAATTTAACAGTATTTTTAAGTGCCTCTGTACAACTGAGGTCAGTAACTTCTTAAAAGAATGAGGCAAAAATCTCCAGAAAATGCAATTTCAGACTTCTTAGGGAGGAAAAACTTTGGCCTGTGTCTACATGCAGGAGTACCCCAGATACTCAGCCCAAAGAGAATGGATACTGCCAGAGATGCAGCTATTTGCTGCGGCTTCCACACAGGTCTGCTGCCAAATGTGTTGGAGGGAACAGAAAGGTCACAGTGGCTGCAAAGGGGTTTTGGGATTCAACCCCAGTACTAACAGAATAAAACCCTTTAGTCCAGACTAGGACAGAATAAGCAACCCTCTCACTGATCCTTTAAAGGACCCCTCAGAACACATTATATGCACACGGCTCAGCACACGGATAAGATCTCATAAAAAAAAAAAAAAAAAGGCTGAAAAGATCAGCTTGAGAACACAATTCTAAACAACTTGGTAAAACAGGTAAATTTTGGTTTGGGTGGAAATTTGATGGGGGTGGGGAGGAAAAAGCCCAACCCCCAAAAAAACTTTGCATCCCTGTTGAGTGTGGTCCCTTGTACTTCATGAAGAGCATCAGCAGAGTTACACTTTCAGGTATGTTACCCACACCCTCCTTCTCCTCCACCCTTAGCTTTTTAGGCTTGTGTTGCTACCTTTAGGCTTTTCTTGTATTATTATTTGTCATCTCTGGTACTAAATTGTACTCTGGGTGATATTGCAGGATGTGGAGAAGACTTGCTGGGGTAGCTTCATCCACACTGTGCCAAGTGTGCTTATGTTTTCCCTGCTTAGTGTTCTTTTTCCTATCTCATTCCCATCTGTACCCAGTATGAGCAGGGCTTCTCCTCATTTCCCTTAGCTTTACTTGCAGTCTTCAGATGTTTTCTAAATGTGCTCCTGCATGTCACATTTTAAATGGTTATATTCTGCCAGATTGTTCTTGGATAGTAATCATTATAATGAACTGGCAGCCTGTCAGAGCTCTTTATGTAAGAACTGAAATGGCCCAAAGGGATTTTGAGTCTAGAAGGCAATGAACTGCTGGCTCTTCAATGTCATATGTGTTTACTGGAAATGAAAGCCATTCTTATTTTAGAGGTCAGACATCAGACCACTTATTCACCTTATGAAATTCACTTTTGGTACTTCTTAAGCAGCAAGGCAGTACAAGATACTCTCAGCTACGACAGATCCTAATTTTTCATGATCTCTGCACTTGACAGAAGTCCATAAACAACAACTATTCAAACGCGCATTACTCTAAGAGAAGTTTCTTTAATTTTTGGAACAGTTTTCTATCTGTACAGGCACCTTGATTTTCAGCCTTTCTAGAATGGGAACCAATAAAATGTTAATGCTGTTACTGGATCAACATGTCTTTGCACGGTACTGTTACCTTTATTATTCTTATCTAACCCTTATGTCACCTCCCACAAAACCATCTTAAATTAAAACAACTAAATGCACTGCAAACACTCTTCCTATCACTGAAGGTACAGCAGTACTTCTGCAAAGAAAAATGAACATACCTCAGTACAACAATTCCTGTGGCCACACAGAGAGACCAAGACACTACATCTAACAACGCAGCACACTAAGGGGTGTATTTGCCTTTACCTGACATTCTAGTACTTTATCCCTTGAACAGGCTGGGATAGCTTTGGCTGCATTTGTTTATGCAAGTACCAGCTGACAGAGCACATTGCTGAACTGAGAGGAGGGCTCACACAGGGCTTCGGTGCTTTGTGCCAGGGTAACACCAGACACGCTACCTGGGGCATCGCTTCAAGTCCCAGGAGCTGGATGACAAGCTGGAAAGACATTTCTCTATCCAGAGGCATCTGGCAATGTATGTGCCTCCCATAAGAGCCTGCTGGACATGGCCAGAAGTGGTTTAGCAGCCAGAATGCTAGGAGACTGCTTAAAGTGCTGTTTTATTCTGTGCTTATATTCACCCCTTTAGAAAGCAATACACAAACTTTAAATCAGTAACCAAGTTGCTGTGATTTCAACAACACTTGTCATGGTTTTTTCTCCATAAGAAATTTAAAGGCACAGTGATGTACAAATCAATACACAGATCTGATCCTGTGCAACCGTACATCCAGGTGCATTTTTTTCCCCCCAGAACACAATACTTTTATTCTCTTTCTCATAGACACAATGAATATGCTATTTCAGGAGTAGTGCCTCAGAAAAATAGAGAAACCTGCAAAAGATTCGGTCTCTCCAGTTAGTTACACAGTGATCCTCAGCAGACAAGGGAGAGCATGACCTCCTGCACAAGTTAATGTCTAGCTACCACTACCAGCTACTAAACTGAAGAAGGAAACAGCCTCGAAGGAGTAGCACCTGCTTCTAAGTCCCAATGCAGTAGAACAGCCTAGAGGTTCATTTTTTCCCATCGCAGCCTTATGGTTTCAAAAATCTCTCATGCCATATTCAAACATCTATCCAACCCACTAATGAGTTCTCTTGAAAAAGCACAAAGTAGCTGAAAACAAACAGCCTTAGGATATCATTACTTACGGATCAGCAATGATAACCAGGTAGAAAAACTACCAGGCATCTCAGTAAGCATCAGGTCCTTCATAGCTTATTACTCAACACAGCTCTCTTTCCCCACACCAGCTCCTACCCTCCCTTTGCAGCAGCCTCTCGGCACTCTCCCCACTCCAGTCAGACTTATTTTGCAGCAACCATGTTGAAAGATAGGCAGCCCAAGCTTTTGCTACAACAAGCTGCAATTGTTGAATAGCTCAGTTAACCTCAACTCCTGAATTTAATGCAGATTGTTTTCCCCCTCCCCGTGCCATGCAAGGACCTGCCCTAAGCCAACAGGCATCACCTGTGCTCCAAGGACCTGAACTGCTGCCAGTGTGAAGCCAGTCAGCACCAGGGTTGTGCACTGGAATCCAGCTGCTTATGATCTGAAGGGCCTCCTTCTTGTGACTCAGCACAGCTGGAGTGTTTTCCTGACCAGACGACTCTTCTAAGGGAGATGAAGGCAGAAGGCTAAAAATGTTAGCTATCATTTTGCTAAGAACTGATGAAATGCTGGGGAAGGGTTTTATTCTTCCTCAGGGTGGATAATGACTTTTCTTTGGAGAAGCACACAAAGTATATTTGGTGTTCTATAATTCTGGTATTGATGCACCTCCTGGACATTTGTTCATGTAATTTCCAGTGATGAAAGGAAAAATTATCCAAATATGAAGCAGAATGCAGGGCATCTAACACAATTGTTTCAAATCTTCTATGAGACAGTTACATACCAACCTACTTCCTTCAATCAAAGGATCTGGCATTTTCCTACCATTAATTAACACAGAGCCTCTAGTAGCCTTCAGTCAAGAATCTGGCTAACCTTTTGACAGCAGAACCAATCTGTTTAAATAGCATCCTCTGGGGCAAATAACAGCACGCCAAATCCTTAATCTGAAACTAGCTCGTACCCAAAGTTAAGCTGTTGTTCCCTCCTAGTTCAAATACACGCACTTCCAGGCATGGCTTAGATCTACTTTGGCATCTAAAAACCTTGGCAGTGATGTTCCAACTTTCACACCATAGATTAAGATGGACCTAACTGCATACAAAACGCTAAATCAATATGTTAACCAGAGGGCACATGCTGCTAAGAGAAGCTCAGCATTTTGAAAAATATGTACCTAACTCCCTTTGGCTCATCTGAAATCCTAGCTTGTGCCAACAGATTTCTCAGTGGCTGGCAGTAAAGTGCTTCAGGCCTGACCTGCTACTGCTTTTTCTTTTATGTTGCTGCTTACACCTAAGCAAATGCTTAGGTGTAAATGTGCAGATGTAAATGTAAATGTGACAGCTATAGTCTTGACTGCCAGGGACCAAACTGTGCACTTGCAGAGTTAAAAGCTTTTCTAAAGAGCCAAGGGTTCCCACCTGGACTTGTAGTAAGTATCCTCTGTGGACTGAGCCTCTAACAAGTTTGCCAGCAAGTCCCACTATCAGATCAGAACGAATGCTTTTCATTTTCTCATCACAGCAGTAAATTACCACACAAGGTGAAAAGCAGTAGAAAACCACGTAAAGCAACTCATTCATAAAAACGCAACTTTGTGAGGCTGTGTTACATGGAGACACTGTTTCCTGATTAGCTGCATTGTAGTGTGTTCCACCAGTCAGTGAAAACGCACTTTTTCAGCATTCAGCTGTCATGCTGCCCTTCCTTCACCACAGTATTAAGCTGACAAAATGATAGCACCTCCATCCATCATTTGCTGTAACAGAAATAAAGCCATGGCAACAAAATGCTGTCAAAGGATAAATATCTCCACCTTTGAAAATAAACACTGAACACTTTACTCCCAATAAACTCAAACTCAATAACCTCAGAACTTGTGTGGAAGCCAGGAGTCATTAACCAGTGACAGAGTTTTTCTGTTTGTTACTATTCAAGCATGAAATGCATCTTTTGGGACAATGGGGTGAAATGATATAGCAATGGGATGCCAACTCCTCTGCCACCATCACCATGAATATCACTTTATGAAAACTCTACATAGAATCAAGAGTGCCTTAATGCACTGTTTGGTCTGCCTCTGTGGGACAATTTTCTGCAAGAAAGAATTTAGCATTTTTATATTAGCAGTAAATAATGGGAATTCATCACATGAATTCTTTTTATGACAGCGAAAGGACAACACAATCACAATTTTAAGGAAGATGCTGAAACGCAACTCACAAGGGGAATAAATTTTGAGGCACTCAGATGCTCCTGGATCATTACTGCTGGTTTCGATTCTAACCCATTAAGTCCTCAATGATTTGGAACAGACCCATGTTCGACAGGTCATACTACTGGCACCAAGAAGGAGCTGGCCATGACTGTAGCCCCCTTGACTTTGAGAGCAGTCAAAATCCTAAACAACTAGCTGTGTCTGTCCTGTTCTTGCCAGCTGCTCCAACAGCTTCTGCTACAGGCACGGCCTTCCAGATCACAGTTAACGGTTTAAAACTAGGAACAGCAGCTGGCAATTCCAGGTGTGAAACCATCTCTGAACAAGAAGTCTCGCTGCTGGTCTTCTCACCTAAGATGTCTTCAGCTACTGCACAGAGGATGCTGTCAGAGTGCACGGAGTTAGCCAAACTGCTTTGCAGAGAAGAGCAGGAGCATCACACACCAGATGAACTCTGCTCATTTGTCAAAACATTACGAAAAGTAGGAATTAACTAGATTTTGCAGTTGGGATCTTCTAGTTTTTGGATTGGTGCAGGCTCTCCTTCCCCCTTCTTACAAGGCAATCAAGTCACGCAAGGCAGTAGGAAATGAAATGGTGAGATTCTAGTGAAACTTGTGCAACAGAATATGATTCAGGCAGACTCTCGTAAAGTGGAATAGAAACAGTAGCATAGATTGCACACGACTGGAGCACAGATGGCAAAATCCCACAAGGTGCTCATCACAAAGTAATTACAACAGGGCTGAACATTTAACACTACTGCTGTATATGTGTCAAACGCCAGTGGCAGCTGACTGTTATGCATCTCCTGATGTGAAACATTCGGTGACACCGATGGTAGGGGTTACTGTCAGTGCTGGCACTAGAGTCAGTCCAAGGTGGTTGCTGGAAAGCAGAAGAATTCGGTGTTAGCAGGGCTCTCACTGTACTGATGCTATCAAGCTTCCTTACTCCCACAGTTGCCAACACACCTTCCTTTTCACTGCATTTCTAAATTTCACAGGTTGGAATAGATTATCCATGATCCTTTTATCCCTTTCCTAAATGTGAATCATGCAGCTTTCTTTTATGAAGCAAGCAGGAGTTTCCTCTGAAGTTGAGAAAAAAGTGTAATAAACTGTTACTAAATGTAAATCACATTTCCCTGCAATATAATTCATGAAAATCTCAAATGAAGTGTGTTTTATTTAATGAACGGAGTGTATTTAACACAAAGGACACATCAATTCATCTGCACTCAAAATGTTTCTCTTGGATTCTGAGCAGAAATAAGACACTTGAAATTACCCTCTATTTCAAGGAGATCTGCAAAGGACTTTTTATCTTTTGGCTATTTCAATTCCTTTTTCTTTCTGTCTTATAAAAAAGTAAAGAAGTGGTAACAGATGAAGCCAGACCCCATCATCTATCTTGAAGGGACGGCTGGAGACTTTGCATGCAAATGAAACCTATCATTCTTGTCAACCTGGAGCCAGAGTACCAAAAGCCTGCAGTTCACAACCAATTAATATTCCATGATCAATTTGACCACTCGTGCACAGTGAACTACGGCACCACAGCACAACCCCAGCAATATGAGTGATCGTGGAGCAGATTTTATGTATTGTTTTAATAAAACTCAAAGCAATTCATTATTCTCCGGAACTATAAACCTTGTATGAAATGTAGATAGTTTATCAGAAGAGAATTATTGTGGATTATGAATGCCAGCTGAACTAAATATTAAGAATCTTCAGTACTATATCAAGGCAAAACAAAGGGTGCTCTACTGTAGGTGATCCTGCTCTGGCAGGGGGGCTGAACTAGATGATCCTTCGAGATTCCTTCCAATCCCTAACATTCTGTGATTCTTTTAAGGGCTGGGAAAAGCCATCTCCAAGCTCAAGATCAATCTCCAGTGAGTGCACACGCCACCTGGGGAAGGAGCAGGCAGTGCCTTTTTGCCACCTCTCCTGGTTCCCTGTCTGAAGCAGCTGCAGGGCTCACCCATGGCCCGAGACAGCCCAGAGCCAAAACCTCTCACACACCAAACATTTCTGTGCAGTTTTTCAAAGAAAAGGACAGTGCTACTACTGAACACCAGCATTAAATATGTATTTTACTTGAAGTCTCAAAGGCAGCAGAGACCATTTAAAACTTGTACTTCGGGCATGATTAGATGTTGCGCTGTGTAACAGCTCAGCCTGCTTTGATGCTCAGCAGGACCATCACGATTTCAAAGCAGCCACACTGCAAACAATGTTTAGGTGGAATTTCAATTGTAAATTTTTTAGATTAATGACCTTCACAAGTAAGAAACATGGATCTCCTGTTAAGTCATCTCTTGCCAACTGGTTTTGCTCCCTAGGGGTTTAACAAGTAGGTTTCCTGGTGCCTCATGCAGGCTATTAATTCTGATGCATTCTTTGGATTACACTCTAACTTCCAAAGTTTGCCACAATGATGAAAATAGTTACTATACTTAACAAAGAAAACCTTTTAATAAAACATTTATGCATAATTTATGTAGGTTCTCTATAATTTACCTTCAAAAGTTGCAAAATACATTCCACCAGGTTTTGCTATTATTTTTTTTTTCATTTTATGACTGAAGAAGTTTTGAATTGTATTTTTGACTAAGCACATGTAGCACTGTTAAGAAAAAACTGGGCCAAATCATGTTATTATTGGCTGGATGAGCAGGAAAATGAATGAAAGCTTGCATAATACAGGCATGTAAAGAAATCATAGATACACTCGCTACTGTTTATCCTGCCTCATGACCAAAGATCAAGAAAATGTAAATCTTCTGATGAAAGACAATGCTTTAAGAAACGAAGGAGATAAGTTATCCCATGAAATTTGTCTTCTTATTTGAAGCAAAGAATTTAAAAGAATTCACAAGAAAAGTAGCATCCACAGAAATCTCTGGTGGGACGACCCATTTTCAGAGTCAGCACTGCTGCCTTTCACCACTTTCATCAGGGTTTATACCAGCTGATGGGAAGCAGAATAGCTCCCTGGTGATCAGTGCAGGACCTGAGTCTCTCAGTATCAGCTACTATCAAACACAGGGAAGGTTTCTGATCCAAGAATGCAATTTCTTCTTCACAAAAATTCACTAAACATGCACAAAGCACCGTCTCAAAGAGAGATGCTACGGGAAACTTCATAGCTTTGATAAAACAAGTTCTAGATAAATGATTCGCTTCCTAAGTCCATGGGCACACTCTCACCCCCATGTATCAGGTTTCCAGGAGGCAACTGCTCAACAATAAACACGTAATATTTCAGGACTAACATATTACTGAAAATGTTAAATGGTCAGTGGAGATGCACAAAATGGCAAGCAAACCTCCGAGGGGAACGTGACTAAAGGCTGCACGGAGAGCCACAAGTACAAAAAGCACAAGGACAAACGTCATTCCAGTGCCCACTGGTGCCTCTCTGTGCATGCCTGTTAACAAGCCCAGTGACACGCACCACAGTTGAGGGGAACGAATTAATTTCCCAGCGAAACCTTGTGGCAACACTAAAAGCAATGGAAAAGAGAGAAGGCATGATCAAAAAAAATGTCTTTGTGACTGTACTTCTTCTGACTCTGTGTAACCACTGCTAAGCAGGCTATCAACACACCAGAAGCTTATATCAGAGGAGCATAAAAATAGCGTGACAGCAGAGTCAGCGATGGATTGTCCCTGTCCCACAGGTCAACTTGGGCACGAGTTATCCTGGACACAGCAGAAACTTTGTGAGGGTCTGGCTTCCAAATCCCCTAAAATGTGAGATTGAACAGTCCCCACAGGCACTTCAAATGGCTGCAGAAAAGGAATTAAACCTTCAGTATATTTCCTCCATCCTTTATTAAAAGATGAAGATAATCTTTAAAACAAGAAAAAAAATTAGGAAAATACAATTAAAAGAGACAAAAAATTTCCTGGCAGCCAGGGCTATACACATAAAGCGTGTGGGAAGGGGAACCGGCTCTCCCCAGCCTTGGTGAACAAGGCAGCACAAGCTCTCTGGGAACAGAGCACGGACACGGTGCCAACAGGCTGCCCAAATACTGAGATACTCCCCCTGCCTCTGCCTGAACTCCCCGTGCATACGCTGCCTCCTGGAAAGGGGTTTTCTGTTCTCCTGCCATTTCTCCATCCAATTGCCAGGACGTTGCTCCCATCCCTCAGCCACTGGGGCACTGCTGGTGAAGCATCTCAAAACAGAGATCACTTTCCTCAGCTGCTGTTCTCAGAGGACCATTCATTACCCAGCTCTTAGATTTTCTGCTGCTTTTTTCCAGCAGCCATATATAAGTTTTGCACCAGGAATGTAACTTCTCAGAAATTTTTCATGAAATTGTGTCAGCTTGTTGTAGCAAACCTGCTTGACACTTCATTTTACTGTTTAAAGTGTCTTCGGTTTGTCATGTGTTGAAGCAATTTAAGATTTTGCTTTGACATTTTCAACAAGAGAACAAGACTATTCAATCTGCTCTAGGTAGTACCTGCCAATACATTGAAACGACATCATTCAAATGAATCTCAACACACTATTTTGACTGCCATTTTATATCTGATCTAGCTCATGGAACAATACGCACAGAATCACAGAATGTCAGGGTTGGAAGGGACCTCTGGAGATCATTTAGTCCAACCCCGCTGCCAGAGCACCTAGAGCAGGTTACCCAGGATGGTGTCCAGGCAGGTTTTGAATGTCTCCAGTAACAGAAACTCCATCACCTCTCTGTGTTGTAATCAAACTTAAGTTTTAAGGAGCTAATTGCTTAATGAATGAATAGCTAATCACTATTTTAATTAAATTAGTTTATTAATTTATATTAGGATAAGGAGCACAGAATTTTACTTATGCTAAAAGTCGTGTGTAGGCCTTAGCAAAAGCCAGAGCTGTGCAGGCTGCAAATTTGGCAGAGAATGTTTTGTACTTGTAAAATGTCTTACCGCACCCTGTCTTTGGTCTCACTGCACCTGTACTTTAATAACAATACCAGCATATTTCATATAGACAGATCAATAGGTTGCATTTCACGCCGGCATGACTCCCTACCTCCCTATTCCTCCATTTTTGTTTTGTGCTTAAGTGTGGTCTCACCACAATTGCCAGCGATTGTATGGAAATAAGATATATGAATATTAATAAGGGTTGAACCAATCATTATAAAGGTTAAAATTAATAGCGGACAGTGTATGCATGTTTATGTTAAATATTATAATTTTGTAAAAGAGTGTATAAATAGATTGAATTTTTGTTGATGTATTCGAAGCATTGGATGATTTCCAAGCTTCCCAGCGCTGCAATAAAGAAGTGCCTGCTTATCTACATGTAGATAAGTTCTGTCGTTTTTGCGACCTTCCCTTTGAAAATCGCAACATCTGGGCAGCCCGTTGCAGTGCTCTGCCACCCAAAAAAAAAAGAAATTCCTCCTCATGTTTAGACTGAACTTCCTCTGTTCAACTCTGTGCCTGTTACCTCTTGTCCTGTCACTGGGCACCACTGAAAAAGTATTGTAAAGATACCCTGTGTATCTATGCTCAGAAGGATGAGGCCAATCTTTTTTCAGTGGTGCCTGAAAAGATACCTGCTCAGTCTACTCTTCTCCAGACTAAAAAGACAAGTCCCTCGGCCTTTCCTCATAAGAGAGATGTTCTAGTCCTCTAATCATCTTCGTAGCCCTTTGCTGTACCCTCTCCAGCAATAAAGTCATTTAAAGAAGATATCCCCCCATATTTTCAAATAATGCCACCCTGAAACTTCTGTTTCTTTCTGAAGTCATACTGTCAAGGGGCGTTCTTCAGTTATGCCTTTATGAGGGGATTTCTGACAATTTTGGCTTCTGTTCCAATGTAAAATGAAAGCAATATCTGAGGAAAAAAAAATATGTTTCCTCTCAAATAAAAAATATAAATTTCTGACCATCTATAATACTTCAGTCCCAGAGGATGGGATGCCTGGCTGATGGAGACACTGAGCACAAACTCAGCAGTGCCAGTGCAGGGAACAACAGAGGTTGCATTACTTGTCATGTTCATCATACGGTGAATAGGATAACCTGCCTCGGGTATATGTGATTGTTTTACCTACTACCTACTCCCACTTGAAATTTTTTCTCTGTTTGGTTGTCTGCTTTAAAATGTATTGTGCACCACGTTCAGTTCTCTCTAATCAAAATGTATTCATTCATCAACTCCTTCTGATGCACAATAGTTATCAATCATGTTTTATTTACTACAGCAAAAAAAAGATTATGTCTTGTTCATCAAGTCTTTTACTTCAATTCTAATGTCTGTTCTCTAGAAACATAAAGGAACATTTTACACTGAAAGACATGAGACACATCGCTAAAGACAATGACAGTTTCTCAGGAGGTGAACAATATTTGGATTAATAATTACAGAACAAAGCATTTTAACAGGGTAATACAGAGATAATCCATATACAGGATTACAGGTGGAAAATATTACCACTTTCTCTCCCAGACTGTAATTAGTAATTAAAGAAAATCTTTGTGTGTCAGCACACTTGTAAAATAAGCACTACATAAAGATCTATCACTTATCTACAAACCATATGGTGTATTTGGTTTTTACAGAACCAGTGGATTAAATAGAGAAAGGAAGGGCTGGATTTGTTTGGTTGCTTGGGTATGGGGTTTTCTTTGTAGTAAAAGCATAGCAGCACTGTAAAAGGGCTGGATCACAGAAGCAAAATCACAGTGCAGTAGTAATGTTATATAGGCTTTTAAGGCAGAATGTCTGTCTTAATCTGTTATTAATCTCAGATTGTGTATAAAGACTACGTTTCATACCATGCTTTTGTTGACTATTACCCATCCCGAGGTGGGTGCCTATACGTGCATTACTGATATCACAACAAAAGGGTGTATTCAAATGCAACTGCAGGGCTGGGCTCCATTTCAGCACCAAAGTGAAAGTCAGAGACCTCTCCCAGTCCTTAGTATTATTCTGCTATGCTGTGCTTCCTTACCAAGGTGCTGTAAAGGGATCTAATACGCTGTACTGTGAATAGCAATTTTGGCTGAACGCATGGTCGCACTATTTCTTAACTGCTCCAGAGCTGACATTTAGGGAATTCTGAGACGTTGCTGGGAAGTATCTTTTCTCCTCCTACGTATTCTCAAGTTAGTATATTTCTTTCTGTGGTAAATAAGCACCTTTATGTTCAAAAGCAGTCTAACGCGGAGCTGCATGAAACAGTTATATCATCATTAACAGCATATACTGATCTTGAAAGGAGTTGAAAACTCCAATGCAGTTTCATATCAAAGCAATGGAGTTTTCAGTTTTTGCGTCTATGAATGATGAGCAACATTACTTCAAATGACATCTTTTGTCAGAGTTGCTTGAGCTAAAGATAGAATGAATCCATTTGTATAAATTGTGGCTTCGCTGCTGAAAGATTACAAAAATATATGGTGCTATCCTTAAGTCTCAAACCATTAATATAGTTAAAATATACCATCTCTTCCTAGGAAGAACTAGCAAGTCCTTAAAACACTATCATCAATCATGACTAATTCACTAAATATACAATTCCAACAGCAATAGGAAAAGAAAATACAGTATAGTATATCATCTGTCACTACATCAAACATCTCTATTTTTCAATGGAAACTGCAAGTCAAGATTTCCAGGATGTCTGATATGAACCGTCTGGTTCATAACTGCATTCTTGTTCCACTTAGCCCTTTGCTTGTTTTCCATTTGGCTGATAGATCCAAAGCTAGATATTTTTACCTGGAAAAGCAAACCAACATTAACCCCACTCCCCTCCCAGAAAATATATGTCTGGATGCTACAGTGTAGTCACTGAAGTACTTTTACAATTATCAGCCATCAAATGGATCTTATAAAAGATATTTTGAATCCTCAAATCTACACATTAACTAATTTATTAGAATTATACAAATTTTATACTGTCAGTATGTTCAAAACCACTAGAAGGTGTTGGCCAGGAGTCCACTACACTGTACAAAACGTTTCCAGGCACTGCTACTACTACCCTGTTTGATTCAGATCATTGCCTTAGCAGTTGTGTTCTCATCATGTTATGTCATGGTTTGGAGCAATAAGCATTTCACTATGCAAGACTGAAGGTCACACTAGCAAAAGGGAACACTAATAGGGTGAAATGAATATTGTGGGGACAGTAAATCATTCTTGAAAACCTATTTAATTGATCATTTTGCAGCTGACCTTGTTTCTGCCAAAGTCAATGGTGAAGCTCCCACTTCTGTGGATATGAACAGGATTGGGTCCTTTAACGTACGATATGTTTTATGAATGTTGAAGGTAGCATATTTTACAACAGTATTTTCTTTATTACTTCTCAATACAAAACTTCACCAAGAGTGCCAAATTGCTGTATAAAAGCACCCCATAACATGGTACATTAATTTAATACACGATACACCTTCCTGCTAGTAATATTAAACATCGTTACTTTCAATACACAGACGTGTAACACAGAGCAAATTTTCTCCCCCCATCCTCCTCCGAGATCTTATAAACATGTCTATCACAAACTACCATCTCTCCATCTTTGGCTGGCAGCCCAACATTCCCTTTAATAAGACGTGAACTACCTCTGAGGCCACACAAGTTCTCCCCAAGCTGCAGCTCCCTGCAGCACAGCGCCATGACAGAGCTCTTAGCGATCGGATTGCTTGAAACGGAAATGAACCAACAAAGATTATTCTGCAGCCGTGGGTTTTTAGGTTGAAGAACCTGACTTATCAGAGTCTGATGTGAGTCACGAGAGAAGCAGCCAGCTCAGGGGCAGGAATCGCTGTGCTCGCCTTGACCGCGGTGGCCCAGGCAGATGCTTTACACCGTGCCCAAGCTGCGCTGGCCAGGGCAGGCAAACTGGCTTGGTAGGAGCTCAGGCTGCATGTGAAGGAACTTGCTCATTCTCTTTTTCCTCACATTATCCTAAGAGATCTCAGTCTCTTTTTTACACTGATCGCTGTCATCCATAACAGATCGGCTCTGATGAAGTGTTTTCAGAGGAGCACACACGTTTCTCCCTGGTGCTCATCTCCGCTGTTTCAGAGTATTTGGAAAACCTGGATTGGGACAAGTGGCATCCACTGGAGAAAGCTGAAAATCTCCAAATCCACACTACTGTGGGAGCAAAGAGCACAACCAAGTGTGCTCCTTCCATCCTAACGGCACGCAATACCCCTTCCTCCTCCTTCCCATTTCCCTCTGCCTCTTAGAAAGATGATTTACCAACCCCACACACCGAAAGGTCTTGCTTGGGAAACAAGTATGAAGGATCCTAGATGGAAACAGGAGAGGCACGCACGGTGCATGTACAAGCCATGAGGGCTGTCAGAGATGTGTAAAGACTTGGGGATGAGGCATTTGCTTGAGGAACTGTCTGTACAGGAAACTGAGATGTGAGATGTGGGCTTTGACAAGATGTCGTTACAGGAGCAAAGAGAAGCAATGCTTTCCTCAGGCCCTAGGTAAAGGCCTGGCCTCATATTAATCAGCGCCTTTGGGACTGCTGCAGGGGGAGCACAGTCTTAAGAGCAGGGAAAAACCTTCGGATCAGGAAACTTTCCAGTCTGAATCCCTGTGGTGAAGTAAATTTCACCAGGAGATGCTTCCTGGGAGAGATGAGGCTGCAGTCTCACCAGCAAGCACATTCAGGGCAAGCAGAAGCTTTGGGCTGATTATCATCACGCTGCTATTTAGCTCAGTCCTTTATGGTTTTAGACTCAATTTTCTGTGGTGTGCGTGGGACGACTCACCGTGCTGGCACAGCAGCCTGTCAGAGGAGAGTAAATTTGGCACCTGAATTTCAGGCTCCCAGATTTTGAGGATAACAGTTTGGCAGTAAGGAATCTGATTCTTTATGTTCATTTTTGCCAGTATACTGTTTACTTCCAAAATTTCATAATAAGTTTTTGGTGTATTACATCCCTTCCCAGATCTCAACTCTCTAAAGTTTTCATTCCTTTCTTTTTTCACCTCCACATATTGTTTGTTCTATTTAAAATATGATAGTGAGAAGAATCAGAAACTAGGAGATTCCAATTATATTTTCACACTGTTTGAACACTACGCAGTTCACAAATATTCAAGGTAGGATCCCAGTTACCTTTTTCAGAAGCAAGAAAAATGTGCTATTAGTTGCCTGAAGCCGCTTGTAAATTAATGTTAAATTCAGTTTTAGATAAAAAAGAGGAAGAGTAATATACCTCTTCTCCCCAAATAAGAACATCTTGCTGTCATGTTTCTCCTATATGAAGCATGGTTACATATTTTCCTTCAGAAAATTAAGGCAGCATCTTTGAAGCATATTTAACTTCCTCCAATCTAAAACAAATGTGTTGAGGAAGTCTGTAGGTAAAAAAGAGGGGAAAAAAAATCACATCACTTTTTTCCCCTGAAATATTGTATTTAACTACTGTATTGAGAAAATTGCCATACAGTACTTAGCAAAGGCTCACCTTCCCTTTCCAAGGCTCTTAAAACCCTATACAGCTGAATTTCTACATAATCTCCCAAATGTGTCCTTTTATACCTTGCCATTAATTTGATTAATCTGGGTATAGGGTTTCAGGATATTGAATTTCCCCTGGTTTTGCACAATTTTATATGATGCTTTCATTATTTCATTAAGCAACTGAATTGACTGAAATTACTCTTACATTTTCAAGCTTCAGATTCAGGCAGATAAAACTTCCTAATTTAAACTCATGTTAGCTTTATAAGCTTCTTTCATAGGTATAGCAGCTAGAGCGTTAACTTTTGCTTTTTTATTTACTTTTGAAATTCCAGAAGAATCTAGAGAAAACCAAACTAATATTTGTATTGCCCATGTCACAGCGTTCAAAGGAGGAATATTCCATTCCTTCTACATCTCTGCACAAGTGGGCTTCCTTTGGGTTAGTAGACTAAGGCCTCTGAGACACAGGAAGACTGGATGTCTTGCAAGATATGATACTTATGTGAATGAGGCTCAACAAAACCCTGGGCTGAAATCCAAACCTATGTAACAGACAAACAGATCTGAGGTACTGCCTAAACTGAAAAGGAAGATGGAAAAAAATGCAGAGATGTGGTTTGAGAGCTGCTTGTTCATTTATCCAAATGTACAACTTGTTTTATACCCACATTTAAGGTAAATGAGTAAACTTCTACTCTACTACGTGTTAAAGCTATGGCCAGGGAAAGAACAAGTAGGACAACCACAAAACTATTTTGAGACTGGAACTTGCCATCCCTACGTAGTTGCACTCCTTGACAGATAATTTCTCCTCCTGAACGCGATGCACAGGGTTGTTCCACACTCATATCTGAAGTTACAGCTGCCTCCATGGACATCGTATAGAAAATAAGCAACAAAACCAGCTTGTGAGCCAGCGTCAGCCAGGACTGCCTGTCACACAGCACTGTGCAGAGCAGGGCCTCTGTGGGAAGGAGTCATCAGGACGTGGTGAAGGACAAAGCTCTAGCAAGAAAGTTTCTGATAGAAGCTCCAGAAGAAAGGTCTGTTTTCCTCAGACCCGCTCCAACTAGAGCATTAGGTTTTGTCTCTGTCCTAACCCTACCCAAATCCTAAGTATAGTCTTTTGTTAAGCTTTGCTCACAGACCTGCAGCCACTGCATAAGTTTGACATTTAGCATGGGTGTAAGCAACTCTGTTCTGCAAAGACCTTGCTGACGCACACTTCACATACTGCTGAAACCTGTGGGGCAGCCAAATGGTGACTCTTAATTTTTCTGTACATTTAAAATTTAAAAATCATCAGTTTCAAAAATGTGGGCAAGTAAAGGACTACTTCCAGGCTGAAATATGTGTGTGCTGAATCCCAGGTCAGGCTGTTGTAAAGGGTACATTTATAATACACCCATTTGCAGCAGTTTGACACTAGCATGACATGATTAAAGAAGAACAGACTTGCCATTCTCCTCTTCATCACTGTTATTTCCCTTATAAGATCACACAAAAGGCTTAAAGCCCATTTCTCTGGGATAAAGGAGGCCACTACTTTGAACAGAACTAGACCTGTCTTTCAGAGATTCTGGGGACAGATAGGAAACTAACCCAGCCTGGAAATCTAGGTGACAGATATGAACACACAAGACAGGATCATCTGAGAAAATCTAGTGTAAGCGACTAGAATCATAGAATGCGTTGGGTTGGAAGTCAGATGAAAGATTTTCATATGTCCCTTCTATGGCACACATGCATAGAACCCAACATGCCCTTAAACTTGTAACATCCCACGCCCGAGCTTTGGATCTAGTGGATCTTAACTTTGAAGCCTAGTGCTTCTTGTTGAACATCACGGTAGGATGCTCGACTCCTAAATAATCCGACCTGACCAGTTTGTATCACGTACTTCCATTCTCAGTTCATTACAATGGAGTTTACTGCTAGTTTTTCTCCTACAGTTTTTTTTCCTCTACAGATAAGGCCTCCTATTCTTCCACTTCCCAGTTAGTCTGAGACAACAGCTCATGCTCAGTCTCACCAGTACACACTGCTCACTTGTCAAGACCTCGTACAACATTAAGTCTACTCCTCCAAGTCTCTACAGCATTTTTAATTTTTACTACACAACCAAAAATTAGCACATTTTATAGCTATTCAAAACCCAGTGAAAATCAACACATCCCTAACTGCTAGGGAAGGCTTGCTGAAAGGTTTCCCTGGTGCCTATTATTGCTGTCTCAATGATCACTGATTCTTTGAAAGTATCAGTAGATACACACAAAGGGGACAGCCTGTCAGCACAGCAGAGTCAAAGAGCAGCAGCTGGCAAACACCAGTTACTTGCACTCATATACTAACAATTCCTCTTGTGTAAACGATCCACAATGCAGTTGTGTTACATGCCGCTAATGTTGCTTCCTGAATGCAAACAAATCAAACAAGTACAACGTAGGACACAACTGTCAACTTCGTAGGTCAAAATCCCGACCCCAAGTAAGATGAACTTGGGCTGAATCAAGTGGTTAAGAAGGTACTTTCAAGCTATTTCAAATGAAAATGACAGTTTTCTATTTGGGGTACCTGCCTGCGGTTACAATCCTTTAATGAAACATATACAAAACCCAACAACCTGTAATTGTGTTCTTTAAAATGAATAATTTTGAAAATTAAACAAAATTGATACCATTGAGTAGCAGAATGGGCAAAGATCACTATTTTCTGAAATATTTTTATTAATACTAAACATGGCATAACTTGTTATCGTTATTGTTGTTATTGTTGTTGCTCTTATTATATTATATTACATTACAATATGATATGATATGATAGAATGTAATGTAATGTAATGCTCTATTACATTACACTCTATTATATCATACTATATATTGATTATTAGATGATATGATATATTATATTTATTATAATACCATCTAACGTACAGTCTTGGTGCCTTCGTTCTCCTCACGATTTTTTGTTTAAAAAGACAGAAAGACGAAAAATCTGCAGTCTAACTGTCCAAAGAAAATGATTTATGCAAATCAGAAAATTCATCACATTAACAGCTACTTTCTCCTCTGTAAGAGTGGATAATCACAAGTACAATCACCCTGCCTCACAAAAGACTTTCATGTTCATGCAATGCAACATCACCAACCCATCCTACCTCAAAAGAGCAGGAATAGGAAGAGGTATAGTGTCTGACAATGTATGTTTATCCTCTTACACTAATTTACTGATTCAATATTAATCCTTTGGTTTAAAATGTCTTGTATTCAAAATTCTGATTCTTCAGGACAGCAGCTTTGTAGACCTTGCTATCAATAAAAATATATAAATAACTCTGGGCACAGTGAAGTCCCACAAGCCCAGATGACCCACTGCTCTGGCACTGGCACTGAACTCTTCTCTCCCAGCAGATGCAGGTTTCTGACTTTCAACATAGCCTCACCAGATACTGCGTGCAAGATCCAACACTTTCCCCAAATGAACCATTCTTTAACCAATTCGCACACACACAAAAAAGTAGCTTTCTATCAACTGGCCTTCCAGCCAGCGCAGTAAAAAGCCAACACTTTTATACTATATCCATGTAAGTACACACTGCAGATGCCCCACTGTGCTGGAGCTCAGGGGGTGGCACGTGCTGATGCTCGTCCTCCTTCTCCAGTCAGGAGAGGCCAGAGCATCCTCCTTCTCCAGCCAGGAGAGGCCAGGGGATGGAGGCAGCACCCTCACCATCCCAGACACTTTGCTCCAGTGCTAGCAACTCCTTACTGTGTCCTGTACGAACCGCCTGGCTTCACTTGGCACCTTCTACCTTCTCATTTGGCTTTTTCAGTGATCCCCAGTGAAACCTTCTATGCAAAAACACCAAAGACAAAATCAGAAAGGCACTTTTATCAGTAGAGAGATTAAATTCTCTTAATATGAAGCCCTATCAACAGGCTCTTATCACCAGCCTCCTCTTGCCAGCAGCTGCCCTGGTCACGCACCAAGGCAAGCCCTGTGGCCCCAGTGGCACAGCACCACAACTTGCTCTCACCGCAGGCCCCTGAGGGTGCTTTGGGCTTCTGGGATAAGCCTGACTCCCCTTCTAGCTGGGCACATCACTTTGCACCTGCTAGTGTTAAAACATATTCTGGTTTTAATATATCCAGCTTGACAACTGATCTGGATAATGCTCTGAATTTTTAATATGGCAAGGCCTGTTTTGATCAATAGGTGCCTGCTAAGAGAAGAAGATCATAAATAAAACAAATTTAATTTTTAATAATAGAATTAACATCTAATGGAAACCATAGAAAGGCAGAGGCAAAGCTATTATTATAGTCCTTACTTTAAAGTCTTTATTGTCTTGGGAACTTTTAATAAATAATTCTTGCCTCTAAAACAAATCTACTGCTTGCCCTTCGATTTTCACATAGCTTAACCTCCGCTATTTTGGGAGGGTGTCAGAAAGACCCTGCAGTACCTTTGGGAAGCTGATGGTACATTTAATATTATTTACTCAAGCACACAATGCCCTGACCCGCTTTCAGTTCCCCACTAAGGAAAGGGTTCCCCATGCAGTGGCACACAATGGGGGCATTTCTAAGGAAGGACTACGGCAAAAAAAATCCTATTTGGAAAGGTATCTTCACTTAAAAGAACAATGTTTCAGCTAAAGGACATTACTGGCGCCGGAACAAGTGGCTTTAATTGACCAGGAATTCATTTAAGCTGTGAACAGGCATTTTAAGCACCAGAAAAGTGAGCATTTAGAATAGGCTTTGAATAAAGAAAGTAGGGGCAAAACCCCCTCAATTTCATTTAAAACAAGACTGACTAGCTTATAATGTGAAATATTTAATGTGGTTGTAAAGGAAATGACTGAAACAGATGACCTGGGAAATCCCTGCCAAACGCTCTTCTTTTTTATATCAATAAAAAGATTTGCTGTAGGAAAAGAAGGAATTTGCAAATAGTGGAAAGCAGCATTTCCTACCTTTACCATGTTGCTATTTAAAATCAGACAAAACATCCTGCTAAAGCAGTAGAACCTCTTTTTCCATTAAAATGCTAATAGGAAGGTTAACTTCAGCTTAAACCATTGCAAAAAAAAGCAGCATAAGCAAAAGAGTTTAGCTTGAGGTTATACTTTGGAAGAAAAAAAACAAACAAGTTTGAGCTAAGTGAGATTTCTGCTAAGAAAGAAAACTGATTAAACTGGAAAAATACCCACACAACAAAGTGGGAAACAATACTAATACCTGAATTTGCTTATGAGATACTGACACGGACTGGTTTCCTTTAAGAAACAGAAATTCTGTGGCAAAAAAAGACGTCTCCTGAGTGGAAGTGCATCACCTCTTAGCCTTGCCTTTCAGATACTGTAAAATTTACAAAACCAAGTCGCTCACCTATCCCCGTGCTGTAAAGAGAACACTGCACAGTCCTCGTGCTGTGCTACGGAGGCACACAAAAAATCAGTCCTTAAGGCCTGTGCACGAATCAGTGGTTTGCAGAAGCTTTTGTCAGTATTCTG
Organism: Apaloderma vittatum; assembly: GCF_000703405.1. NCBI lineage: Eukaryota > Metazoa > Chordata > Aves > Trogoniformes > Trogonidae > Apaloderma > Apaloderma vittatum. The sequence continues at coordinate 134,274 of NW_009713307.1, read as the reverse complement.
CAGCATCGCAGAGACAAGGATCATGCTCCATAAAGGCACACCCATGGGGGTGATGGATGTCAATCCACCTTTGCTCCTTCCTCTGAGAACTGGGGCTCTTATTTCATGCTCAATTATGTTGATCTTTGTTCACCAGCATATGGGGAACAGGCAGGCAAGTGAACATGTTGACTTAGCTAAAATTCAGGCGTGACAACCACACGGCCTCATCCTTCACGGGTGCACAAACAGACTTAGAAGCTTGTTCCATACAGATGGCTTCATCCATATTGAGCATGTGCCCCTTCTTCCCCTTTTGACAAAGACCGCTGCATACAAGATAATGAGTGTCAGGCTAAGGAGACTGGAATCGCTAATTACACAGTGCACACGAGCTGCTGCAGTATTCCAAATTAAATGAGAATTTCAGACCTGAATATAGTCAAGGGATAGAAGGTGGTCAAGGTGAAACAAGGAAACATCTTAGCCCCAACCAAATTTCCACTGCACAGCCCTGATCCATACTGGCCAGTAAGCAGTGGTTTACATTTTCATTTTCATGAGCAAATGCATCAAAGCTATGTGAAAATTCACCTTTTAAGCAAGGTGCAACCAGAAGCCTCCAGCATTCTTAGATTTAAGCGAAACTGGAAACGCGTTTGTAATGTGGCCTAAGTTCATTTCCACGTCACACTGAGGCCTCTTTTATAATCTAGTGATGATTCTGAGACTAACAAAATAATTAGAGAAAGGATGCCTGCTGAGAACTGTATGCAATATTTGCACTGTTTTCTAGCTCTTTCCAGGAAGGGAGGTATCTGCATTCACTGATGATGTTAGTTCTAGTCTAAGGAACCCAAGCGGTAAAAGTTTTCTCAAGCTGGAAGATGAGATGCATTGATCTACATCAGAGTTCTATGACCCTGAACCATACAGAATTTTTTATTTCAAGGATTTATTAAAGAAGTGGGTGACATAACCATGAGACATTTGAATCTTACAAAGAAAACAACTGAGTCCAGTGCTGATCAAATATTTTCTGTAGCAGAAGTATCCTTGTAAAGATGTGATACATCTCCTTGGTATCAAAGTATTCCATGTGCAGGAGGGAGGAAAATCAGTGTATTGTCAATATGAAGGCTACGAAACTGTAAAACTAAAGTGCATGTAATGCTTTTCCTCCCAGTTTTGTGCAACTGCTGTGTGAAAGGCTGTCCCTTCATCTTGGTTTCTCACAGCTCCTCACTGTCTTCCTCAGAGTCCACAAACGAGCATTAAGGAGGGAGGCATTCTCTCACGCAATTTAAAATGGCAAAGTTCAGGTGCAGATTGACAGCCAGTCTCCCTGCACACCAATGGAGAGTGCAGCTATGTTAGATGGAGTAAAACTGTCCCATAAAAGGAAAGTGAGGAGTGAAATCCACGTTCTCTGGTGGGCTCTTAGGCACACCACCGTGCGTGTTAGAGCATGATATGCAACAGAATTTGTAGTTGGCTTAGATGCTCTTCAACACCACAGACAAGAGATGTTACTTCCTGAACTGAGGAAATCCACATTGTTCATCTGTAGATACTTTAACACAAAGCATAAGACAGATACGAGTTCCCTTAGTGGCTTCTCGTTTTTAGAACGAGAGAACAGGTTGAAGACTGAAGAAACATAATATCCAGTAATAGCTGCCCTATTAGCTGTAATATTGTGCAACTTTATGCCAATTCACAGACCTTTCCAATCACTGGTGTAAATACAAAATTACAAACCAAGATAAGACTAAAACAATACAGAGGGCATCATTCTGCAATCTCCAACCATCTCTCACAGACACAGGACAAAACTCAGAATGATAGAACTTCACAATTTCAGAAATGCCTTCCATAAGTGTTGCCTCTCCTAGTGAAACTACAAATAAATAAATAAATAACTCTTTAAGTATATTTGACTTAAATTCTAAGACACTATCCTGCAAACTACTGTTAAACAGTACATGTTATCAAGCCAAACTCATAATCACTTTGGGTTTGTTTTGAAGGTTTGCACAGAGCCTGTCTATTTCCATGAACTTTTTAATATATCATGATTGTCTGCAGGAGAACTGCAGTTCTAAATTTCATAAAATAGTTTCACTGAGTCTGGAATCAAGACATTAATGTAACAGACAGTGGTTTGATTTTCTGCAATACTTTGGGTGAAGGGTCTTTTAGACATTTTAAAATCTAATATTTCAAAATGTCATTTACTTGCCTGAGGATAGCACGGAGAATTACATTATTGACTCTCAAATGAACTGTACTTTGGATGTTATTCCTGTTAGTAAGATTTTTACACTAAAAAGTACATTAATCTGCAACTTTCGCAAAGGATCCCACTGTAAAGAACTCACAGGATGTTCAAATTTCTACATTAAAATCAGTAGTACAATTGTTGGTCACAATTCTAACCCCCAAATAACTGGGCAACTCTGTTCACTGAGTATTATGAAGAATTAAATGAGACTGATGTGATCACAGATTGTGCACGCACACACATACACACACAGCCAAATTTTCATACATGGTGGAGTTCTCATGCTTCAGGAACCTTTAGTGCTTGAAAGGGTCTCAGGGGTAGAACTAATGACAGACAGAGAAATAAAAGCAACTAGATATATTATCATTGCCACATTTTATGGAGGGCTGACAAATCTCTGACCGAAAATGGCACAGTACCCTGAGAGACCATCTTTACCATTTCCTCGATCCAAGGGAGGACCAGCTCCACCTCCAGCAATCCCCTACTGACATTACTTTTGACTAGTGTTGATTCGATCTTTTCTTCAATATTACAGTAAGATATTAAAGGTGACACAGAGTCACTGTCTGAAATATGTTCTGGAAGCCCTTTCTTTAATACTTCACATATCTTATACAAGCTCAGCCCAAGTATTCTCAAACCAAGCTCAGGTATTTAGCCCCAACTAAAGTCCTCCAAGTAAACATGCTCAGAATCAGACAGCACACATATTGTTAATCAAAACAGAAAAAATCCTTAGGTCAGCATGGATTCTCACAGCCCAAGAACAAAGTCAGAATGGACACGCATTACCTTCTTCCCTTCCCTTCTAACTTTACCCCTCCCGACGTATCTCCATGGGTGGTTTGCCTTATTTGCAACCAAACACACCGCTGTCTCATTTTCAACTTGGCATCCCCCATAACCACCAGGCACTTTCCAGCAGCCCCCTGCGCAGCAGCACATCGCAGTCGCTGAGATTGTTCGCACAAGGCCAAGCACTTTCAGTTCCCACTGGCATGAAACTACCTCAGTTTTTAGCAAGATGAAGGTACCAGATTCCTGTAAGTTTGGGTTCACTGCACAGCAAGTGTTCCCTACCGTCCCCGAAGCACCTCACTGAAATGTCTTAATACTCTGAAATCGCTTCTTCCCTTCACATGCCACTAATGAACAACTGGGAACGGGAGGTTCCCAATTAAGTGCCTCTCTTCATTAGAAATGCGTGAGAAAGGGCTTTAACTGTATTTTTCCAAGCATTTAGCCATGATGAGAAATAGCTGAAACTTTTCCAATTATCGAACTTCTAAAAGTTACCTGAGGGATGGGAACTTGTAGCTGCCTCATATTCAGCAATTAAGTACAATAGGGCAGCCAAACTACAATGGCAAAAGAGAAAGTTGGCTCAAGGCTTTCAAATATCTGTTCTGTGGTCTTATGTCCACGGCATATTTTTCAGGTCTTATTAAAAGAAATCCCCTGGAGACTTTCTTGGAGGGCTGTATCCTTATCTTATTCATGACAATCTCTAGTTCAGGATCCATCATTTTGTAAAAGACAGGTGCTAATGTATTCTTTTATAATCTTTTTTATTATTATTTTACAAAACTGTGACTTTGTCCTGCACTGTGCTTAATTCTTTAGTTTCAATGTACAAATATTCTTAACTTGTTAGAAAGACAATCATTAAGAAGAGGAGCCTTCCTTTGACAGGAATTGTCCCCTGATGACATATTCGCTTCAAATGTTAGACTGTAATATTCATTTTATGCACATACTTTCATATCCAGAGCAGAAAAGATACTCGGAAGGGAGCACTAGCTGTCTGCCCATTCTGCAAATTTATCTAATGATTAGCAGGCACTCCCAGATTAAGAGGATCTTTCTGTTAAACACTGCAACGAGTTACACCTGCGCAGCAAGACCCAGCGCAAGGACAACAGGCAGAGAACGGGGGCAGTGCCCTATTCCAGCAGCTGCTTGCTTTGCCTCCATGGCATTCTCCACATTCAGCTGAAGTTGCTCAGTGCCAGAGGTTTATCTCACTTTGAAAATCAGATTACTGAGGTCATTTCACAGAAAGCTTTTTTCCCCCGTTTTCTTTTTATTTTAAATTCTGTGCTCCAGTACTGACAGCACTCAATAGCGCACACGCAGTTGGAATATTCAGCACTAGAAACAGACAGTATGTCCACACCAGTTTGTATCTTCATTCAGTTAGAGAGGTTCTAAACTCATAGCATAGAAAGAGTCTTAAGGAAATTGCCACAAATTGTCCTATTAATACAAAATTCAAGACCATATGATTCCCAGCTTATTTATCACTATAGGCTAGAGAGTCAACTGGAGCTAAGCAGCCTATCTCACCGGGCTGTAATGGGAGCTACACTGATTTTCACCAGCATGGTTTAAGATAATGAACTAAACACAACTATTCAGTTGAGAACAGGAAGAGTACAAGCATCTGCATCCACACAAGCATTTGTGAGCATCGTATCCTGCCACTCTGATTTATGAGTTTTTTTGCACTAATGGGAACAAATGCATTATTCTGACTACTGAGGATAAAGCTCATAACTCACACATATTCAGTTTATGTCTTAAGAAATATTTCATTGTCAAACTACCTTATGCACTATTTAAATCTGCATCACTCTGCATGTAGGATCTCAAAAGCAAAAAATAGTTTTGATATATACTGTGATTCTTCAGTAATTCAAATACCAAAACTATTCCAGACTTTGGTACATATCCTTGAGAAAAAACAGCACTACTTTGCAGATGAGTTCTGACTGCAACACAGTAAAATGGAATGCCCAGAGGTTTGACTTCTTGTACTATTATTTCTTGTATTATTATTTTTTTAAAATCTCTTTGTTGTGAAATTGTATTGCTCAAAAGAAATGGTAAAACTTACAAACTGTGATGTAAAGCTCCATGATCAGACCATGGTTCACACAGTATATTAGAGAGATTAGAGATGGTGAGAGAGAAGCTGAAAGACTGATAAATTGGTACAAACCAGGTTATCTGCTGTGCAGTGAAAGAACGTAATTTCATGATTAAAGTTGAGGCAGATTTTGTAACAGAAGGCTCTACAGAATTGTACGCAATATGATCAGGATCAGTCGCAGGTACAGGGGATGCTTTTAAAATTGCTTTGCCATATGAACTAACTGCAAAGCTGTAACACAGCCCATCGTGCTGCCGATACACTCGCTTACCGAGGGGCACCAGCATCTGAGCGGCCCGTCCCCCCTCATGGAGACACACGGGGGACAAACAAGTGGAGTTCAGCACAGCAGGGGAATACCAGAGTAACTGCACTGAAGCAAGCACACCTCGTGGATACCAAGCATGATTCCCACACTTCTATCTGTGAATTTTAATATCTACTTAGATAAACCCTACTGGTTAGGGACCAAGCGGCTACAGGCCAACATGCAGAACCAAAGCTGCAGCCACTTGGAGGTGAAAGTCCCAAAGGATTTTAGCAAGAGAGAGATCTGACCTTTCTACAAAATTAAGAAGTTCAGCTCTATAACTTAACCTGCTCCAGAACACCCCTCCACTATTTCACAGCAATCTTCAAAATAAATGTGAATCTTGGGAGAGTCACAATGACAATTTTCTGGTAGTTTTATGAAATATATAATAAAATGCACTACTGGACAACAAAAAGTAAAATATAAAGCATATATTTGGGAAGCACCTCTAGGCTCCATCCATAATGTAATGAAATAGAAAACAAGCAGTAAGCTAGCTAAACGACTTCAAAATTTATCATTGAGACTAAAATAATTGACTGACTTTTCTGCTCTGCAAAATGTAAGTTAATGATACGCAAAACATTACAGTACTTGAGAGGACCACATAACCCAAGGACTTCTTAACCAACTATAGCTCAAGTTGACATTCTCTCTTATTTTTTTCAGGCTTTTTGCCCCACTTCTCTTCCATGTGGCAAACCACCCTTAATATGTAAGACTACCCATGCTATGCTCTCTCCACTTCTTCTTGGGAAAAGAAAACAAGTTAAATCAAAGCTCTTCTCAAGATAGGAGTATCTCGCAGACCAGGATATCAAGAATACCCCCAACCATTCTGCAAAGCAGTGATCTATATAATTATGAGGAGTCCTGCCGAAATGAACACACTATGTCCAGGCACCACTGGGTTGATGCACGCAGGCAAATCCCACATTTCTGCACAACCCTGCTGCCACAGAACCAGAGACATTTGGCATCACATGGAGATTTTATTGCCTTTTATCAAACAAAAAAAAATACAGTTATTTAGGCTACAAGTAGACTGAAAACAAAGCCAGAGGTTACACATACACCCTTCCCCTCTGCTTGTTCCTGTTGCTCGGTTTAATGAGCACGCAACAACAGCTGCCTCTCTCTATACAAACACAGCAGGACTGCAAAGCCCTGCTGCAGAAGGGCCTGAGCCCATTCTCCACCAGCAGTGGCTGAAAAACTGAGGCTCAACTTTTCTACAGTTCAGTTCATCGCTATACTGCCAAGGGTTTCTATATTCCCGTTTTACAGAGGAGAAAGGAGCACTACCCAGGTCAATGCATCAGAGCTATAGCAAAGCGGGATGAGAACACAGGTCTCAAAATGCTCCGTCTCCTACGGCTTTTGATGGGTTAATGCTGTAGAGCATATTTTCTTTTCGGTCCCCAGAAATGCACTGTGTCATACCAGAAAGGCAGGCAAAAGGCTCGGTTTGGGTTCTGCCTCATTTCCTGGGGTATGTCCCAGAGCCAAGCAAGCACACAGGGAGTTTACTCCTTACACTCAGTTCCCATAGGTTCTCCCTCCTAAACCAGGGGCAGCACCCGACCTAAGTTCTGAGTCCTGCCACAGCATGGGACCTTGGTCATCACCACTGGGACCAGGTGCAGAGCAACAACTTGGATTTTTGGTGAAATACAGGAACATCCCCACTGAGTTGAAGTAGTGCTACAACCTCACTTCCCATCCTATTACCAGTTCTCCAGAAAACATTTAAGGTGTTAATGCTCTCCAAAGATCTTATAATATCCAATTCTATGACAGAGCAAAACCCAGGACAGAATAAAGACAAGTGTGAAAAGCAATAGAAGTACTTCCTGACATTTATAGAAAACAATTTTGTGAACAAAATTGCTCTCTAGCAAAAAAAGTAATGAAATCACGGATTGTAATATGGAAAGAAATATCTTGGAGAGGTAAGCTACAAACTAGTAACACAACTACAGGACAAAAAAAAGAAGTCTAGCGAACAGCAGCTGCAAGAACCAAGAAGAAGTAACACATAAAACCCTACATAAAATATTAAAGTATCATCACTTACACTGACACGACTTCACGCTAAGAATTCCTTGGCAGCCAATTATTTATCATCAGAACTACAGCTCCCTTCTTGTGCTATAAATCTCAATTGACTCTAATAAGGAACCAATTAACAAAGATTAGCACCCTTTTTGTGTAACGAGCCACAAAGCCAATCAAGACAAGATGATAACAAGATGCAATCAAGAGGTATTAAAGACAACAAAATAGTGCCTAAGACTAGGGAGAAATGCAAGAAAGGAAATATCCAGTCATAAAGGAGTCTTCTTCCCAATTAATTGGTTGCTTCACGTTTTTAAATATTCACTCAAAGTGCTGAAGGGTTCCTCTGATAACTGAGAGCTGTGTTGAGTTACTGAGATTTCTGGACTCCAGTAAAATCTTTGTCCTGTTGCCATCCAACACCAGGAAGGGACTTCTTGGTTCTTGTGGCAGGGATGTAATACACCTGCCCTGCCCTACCAGACACACAAGCTATGGGACATACCCAACAGGCTTCCAGGGCCACTCTGTAGTCCCCAGCAGAAGGCATTTGTCCCTTTTCGTGTATCCCTGAGCTGTGCAGGGAGCAGTCAGCTCAGCCGTGCAGAGCGCTCCAAGGTGTGCCCGGCCCAGAGTGGGGATGGCACAAAGCAATTCCCCTCCCACTGCTGAGAGCAGACCATGAAAAACTGCAATGGGAAGGTGCTCATGATGTTAATCACCTGTGACAACAGCATTAAATGCAATCATTCTCAGACCTTGAAACGATTTAGGCTATGACACCAAGGGATACCCTAAGGGCTGATGTGTGTACAGTGTGCAAGCCGAGACTGAGAGTTTGGGTCAAACTTAATTCATGTCCATTTTCCATTCTTTACAATTGCAATGATTTAGGGATAATCAGAAAATAGCAATTCAATCTGGCAGGAAAGTAGGAGGAAACAGGTTTTGTTTTCCCAAAACTGCTTCAAATCTATAAGCAAATCCTGATCATTCTTTCCCAAACCACTGAATAAATGCCAGAATAGAAGCAGCAGTGGTGTCATAGACAGGGCAGATAGCTAACTGGAGATGTGAACTTCATTCTCCCCGAGGTGACCACACGAACAACCAGCCTCCTGGCTGTTCCTGTAACGTGCTCACTTTTGCCAGTACTCTGGGATTTCCACCAACATCCATGTATTTCCATGAGCAGGTCCACATTGATAAGACAGCATTTCACAAACCAAAATTAAAAGCTCTATTTAAAAGATTTTGATAGAGTTTCTTGTCAATTAAATATGTTGTATTAACAAGAAAAAAAAACACCTCTGTCTTTTACTCGTGTAATTGTATGAGACTGGGTTAAAACATAGCTGCTAACGTTAGGAACTAAAACAAGAATTCTAGAGTAATACCTGAAGCTCCTATAGAAAGCATAATTTCAATTTTATAATGAACATCTCTTAAAATGTAGACACAATAAAAAATGGGATACTTTTGTACCTTGTCTGTACGAAAATCTCAATTGCCACAAAATAATTCATATTTGAATCTGAAAGTCATTTAATTACCTCTAAATGGAAATAAGATGGGAGTTAAAAGGCACTGGATTTACTTAAAGTCCATGATCAGATCTGCTCTCAATAGAACACCTCAATCCTTCAAGTATTTGCCCTGAAATATCATTAACATGCAATTCATAGAATCATAGAATGGCCTAGGCTGGAAGGGACCTTAGAGATCATTTAATCCAACCTCCCTGCCACGGGCAGGGACATCTCTCAACTAGATCTGGCAACACATGGGGACCGAACGGGGAACGAACCCACGACCTTGGTGTTATCAGCACCACGCTCTAACCAACTGAGCTACATGGCAATTCCCAGGATATACTTTATCAGCTTCCTTTGTTTCACCAAAAAGATGTTTCACATCTCCATTCCCCTATCAAAACCTGAATGCAGTAACAGCCTGGCTTCTGTAATGAATTCTACAGCAATCTGCTGGCTCAACCTGCATTAAGACCCAAGAAAAGAAAGATATGCCAGGTCTGAGATAAATCCTGTTGCTGCCGTGCCCTCCCTCCGTCCTGCCTCATCTTGCTAGACACAGGCAGCATGGAAGGCAACCCTGCTGCCATTTGCTAGGAAAGTGCAAAACCACTGCTGGTGTACTATTGTATGACAGATAAATTCTCTGATTGTGCGGGGTAGCAGAGCTGCTCCCGATGCTGTTCCCGACTGGCCCGGAGCGGGTGGGCAGCAGCGCCTTGTGTTCCGCACGCACCCAAGATGCAATGGAGCTGGAAGGATCAGGCTGGTGACTGACCCGCGTGCAGGAGAGCAGGGTGCCTGTGCACAGCAAGGTTTCACACTGGCTATGCTCACCCTGCACACCTTCACACCTGCTGGCTAGAAAGAATCGCCTCAGTCTCTGTGTGCCACCCGTGCTGCCTGCCCCAGAGCCGCCCTGCACCCTGGCGCTGGTGTGACGTGAGCTCTTGCCAGGCAAACAGCCCCTCACCTGCTCTGTGGAACCTTTCAAGTTAAAAAATAGGATTTCTTAGAGAAAGCGGCAGCTGTGGATTTGATCACAGGCCCGTCTCAAATTGAATAAATTACACACTATAATTTCATAATTACACATGCACCAAATTGCATAATGAGAGATCACTTCGGCAGTTTTGTAACTACAGAGATAGCCACCAGTCAATGCAAGGTAATTAAAATAAACTCACAGGATAAAAAGCATCTGAAGGGACCATGCTGCCAATGGGAACACTGAGCCGCTTAGAGCCCAGAACACCTGTAGATCAGAATGAGAGCACAGCAGCTTTTCTGGGTGTGCCACTGCAGGCAAGGGCTCATTTTAAAAAGCATTACACCTGGGTTGAAACGCCTCTATTCCTTACAGCAACTTACGAAGTATTCTGTCCAAGGAAAGTTTGGCAGGTGCCAGAACATGTGTAGGCTGACAGCTTGTATCTGTGGAAATAGTTCCACTGTGGATGCCCCTTTCAGAGCCTGCAGTATTTAGTCATCGTGGTTTTGTATGCCTCTGCCTCTGTGTCTGTCTGTACATGCACATGAAGCTTCCCCACCATGCAAGTGTTGGGGATGTGAAGAAATTATGAATCTATTCTTGCTCACACAATTGCAGAGAACGTCTGGGAAAACAGAAAAAAACCAAACCAAAACAAAATCCAGAACTGTGACAAAATGCTTAGAAAAAAACCATGGGTGAATGATATTGGGTGAGATCACTCCTAAAGACAACAAAGAAAACACGTCTTCCTCTCTCCCTTTGCCTTGCCTCCCTCTGCCTGAGGCTGCATGAACCGGTCCCTGACTGAGATTTTACCGTGCGTTTCCCCATCACAGCCAGCAGCAGGCTTGCTGGGATTTGCAGGCAAGCTGGCCTTCTCCAGCTACTGCCAAAACCTGCTGCCTCGCCTATTTCCATATTTCTCCTGTTCCTCATTCCCCTCCCAGCTGCAGGAAAGGTCTGTGACAGCTCTAGGCAGACAAAGCCGCTGCCTCAGTAAGGCAGGATCATCTGAGGGTAGGAAGATTTCTGGCACTATGAATGAGCCGCAGCTCTTGTAAGCTGCTCCAGCCAACACCCACATCTCCAGGCCTGACCTCCTTGCTCTGTTTGACCAGACTAGCCTGTGTACAAAGGAAGAAGAGGTTTCCATGTCTTATTCCCAAAGAGAATCAGGTTTAAGATTCAGTCCTGCATGCCCCTGTGATATCATACTTTGCAAGCAGACAAAAAAACATTACCTCTACACACACAGCTAGAAGAGACACACCCCAAAACACAGCGTGCGGCACTGCGGAGAGGAACAACTTCTTCCACATTATGGACAGGCTGTCAGGACTGACAGGGAGTCTTGGGTTGAGCTACACTGTGAAGAATAAAAATGTTATCTCGCAGCCAGCAGAGGAGTGCTGATGGGGAGGCTGCAGGATGGCAGGACCAGACTTCCAGCACTGAGAGCAGCAAGAAAAAACATTTTCTACACTAAAGACTGAGAAATAGCTTAATATAAAATCTAAAGGGCCAGAGGCAAATTTCATATTTCTTGCAGGTTGAGGATGTAAGTATGCTCTGCCTGGACAACAGCAAATAACAGTGAGTAAACAGTAGATATTACTTGGGAATGTCTCACCAAATGCAACAGCACTTTCATCAGGAGAAGAGAAAAACAAATTGGACTTCACTGAGTGCTTCGCTTAGTCCTTACAAGCTTTGGCCTCAACTGCTTCAGAGCAAGGAGAAACCTTTATAATTTCAGAGATCACCTTTAAGGAAACCATTCTCAATTCCTGTAAATTAAATTAATATGAAAGTAATCCTAAGGGCAGGGGGACTCTGCAGAGATTTGGGATGGCTTTCTTTAATTTTGTGCAATCAAGATTAAAGTCAGATGTTCCCAAAACCAAGATCAAGAGAGATGCCAGGTACAACGCATGTCTCCAAGCCCTCTGTGGTTCATTCCTGACAACTGTGTTAAGACAATTTTTTTACAGTCTTTTCTTGCATATTCTTATAAATGGCATTTTTAAGCGTAGATTTAAAAGCACTCTTAATATGCAACCTGAAGCAAGCGGGCACTGTTTCTTCCATTGAAAAGACAGTAATCCAAATGTCTAAAAATCTGCTAACAAAAAAGCAGTTCTAGAAAAAGGGTGCTTTTCCCAAGCAGCTACATTCCTGATGTATTTGCTATTATTTAAAGTTAACAAGAAATAATCACAAAACAGACAAAGTACAAACCAATACATTCCCCTCCTGTACACTGTGGCACAGGGTTTTTTAGTAGCTTAAGCACATGTGATCTCTGAGCTCATTTAGGAGTGGCAAGCTCTATACAACTAAAGAACGAACTCAGCAGAAGCACGGTGGCCTTCATAGTTCTTCAGTGTTTCTAGCAAACTATTAAGATCAAAGTCCCATACCTCCTCCTCTAGCTCTCAGAGTACCACTCTCTATGTATGTACCAGGTAGGGAGACACAAGCAGTAGGCAGGAGGGAACATAAAGGATAAACCATGGCAGACAAACTGATTACTCTTTGGCAGAAGTATAACAGTAAAGGCAGGCAGGAACACAAGTGACAAATTCAGATGTTAGCAAAGCACCTGATATTGCACCTTATACATTAATTACAAAAATATGTACAAACAGCCCAGGCATGCAAGCTGAAATTTGGCTGCTAAGTTGGTTGTAAAAGGGGAGTTCAAACTCCCCTGCCAGGATGAAGAACAGCTCCTTAAGGAGATGGTGTGTGCAGGGGTACACAGCACCAGGGAAGCAAGGCTCCTCCAAAGAGAAAAGTAGCGTTGTCTCTGTATTCGTTTTGTACTTACTGCATCCATAAGTGTCACGGGTCAGGGCTGGGCCAGCCACTAAAATGCGGACAGATGCTCTCTAACCCTCTCTTCCCCCAAAAAAATGGGAAAGAAAAGGGAATGAGGCAGAGAGACTTACCGGTTAGAAAAGAAAACTAAAATAATAAAACAATAATGGAAATAACAGTGAAATGATAAAAACAAAGAACTATATGCAACTATATGTAAGTCCGATATTGAACTTGACTTCTCTCCCGATAGCAATCCCCACTGGTGCTGCAGAGCAGGTGGCACCGGGGCGGCCCCAGGCTCAGCAGCGGCAGGAGCTGGATACAGGGAGCCAGATTTGGGAACTCAGGATCGGGATGAAAAGCTGGAGACTGGATGGTGTCCTCCCTGGATGCCGGCCATTGCAGAAAGAGAAAACATCTGAACTCTCGTGATCACTCAATTTATACTAAATATGATGTATATGGGACAGAATACTCTCGTTGGTCACTGTCCTGTCTATTACACCCTGGAGACGCAAGCTTTTACTTCCTTGTGACCCCTCTTACTACCCAGCACTCCCAGTGTGGCACACAAGAGCCAGCAGTGGCCTTGGGCACTGCAGGAATAAGGCAAGAGCCTTTCTGCATCCCAGTCCCAGGCAGTGACTGCAAACATCAGGTGTTATCACTGCCAGTAGCACACACTGTCTGCAAAAACGTGCTGCTGACTTCAGAAAATACAGCCTTTTAGAAGAGACTGAGCTGGAAAGTAAAAATCACTGAACAGAATTGGTTTTGTTTAGCTCAAACCAGGACAATAAGTAATTTAAAAATCCGCAGCTCAGTCTGTCAGAGAACTGCCAGCAGCCCAGTTGCTCAGGGAGGTCTGAAAGACCTCTTAGGGGAGGAAACACGAACGGCAGGATTCTGCAGTCATGCCCATCCATCCCCACCCCACCATTCAGGGAAGGTGGACGAGTCTCCATCAGGCGAAAGTTTGTCTGATGAAACTGCCAGTGGAAAGAGCTCCCTGACCTAATCCCAAAAAACACATCATGGCTGTGTCCTGAGCAAGACATACTCCTTACCAAGGAAGTTATTATGCCTTGAAAAGTGTGAATATGGACACACAAATCATTGGGATTGGATTTGCAAACTCTTATCAGGTGAGGTAAGCTCTAAAGCTTCTAAAAATGAAAAACCTCAGCCATACAAAATCTCCTCAAAAGACCAATTTTTAAAGTATTTCCTATGAATTAATATTTTAGCTCAGGAACTGCTTATGTGAGAACTATTTCTTATCTCAAAGCCCTTCAGCATGTCCAAATGGACAAATCCCTTTTGTCAGCTGAGCTCCATTACTCTCCTCTGGATGAACGCCTCTAGGACGATATAATAGATATCATTTTTAACAGCATATCTAGTCTGCTAATAAAGTTATGCCAGACACTGTTTGCACAGAGATTTAACACCAGTAGGACTCCCAGGCAAATTTTTGTTCCTGTTCTGCTGGATGACTTCTGAGTGGGCTTAAATTGTATGGTTCTCGTCCAGATCTTTTTATTCTCCTTGGTGTTATTTACCATAGTGTACAGCCCTGGGTTTTGTGTTAACATTTGAGGAGCTGGGGAAGCCCAGTACCTGGCAGCTCAGTGCCCTTCATTTCAGAACCTCATGCTCCTGGGTGACTGATTTAACATCTCTGAATCCATCCTCATGTTTCTGATTTCAGGAGAGACCTGAATTTGGTACGACCAAAGCTTTTGGTCGGACCAAGCGTTTGGAGGCAGGGCAAACACTGTAACACTTTACAACAGTATATGGCCAATATTCTTCCCCAGCTTCCATTTCTTAGGACTGGCATGAATCTAAGCTCATAGAAATTTGTCCTGCAGGCCTGTTACCAATTATGTAAGATTTATTTGCTGGGGCATGGGCTTTCTTAAAACCGCCTCCACACTCCCAGCTAAAACACCGATTACATGATGACACCCAAACTTGTGAAGACTTTTAAAACAAAGCCAAATGCAGGAGGAATTAAGAGCTGTAAGCCCCCATAACAACTTATTTTTACTTCTATCCTTCTACCTACAGACTATTGGAAGCATCAATTCACCAGTTATCCTACACTCTGCAAGCATTATGCATGCTCAAGCTTTTGTTGGGAGGGGACGAGGGCACACTCTGAATTTAATGACTCATTTGACTCCACGAGACAAATAGGGTGAGCAGTAGAGCTGAAAGCCTGAGGGTGTATGTTCTGGCAGTTTCAGATCTCCGTGCAGAGACACGTATCAGCTACGGTAAGGGAGTACTCCTACTTGCAACCAGCTGTGATACATTTTTATCATCCTTGGTCAACCACTATTGATTCATTCTCTACCAGTGTGGATTACATCTGTTCTAACATAGTGATCACAAGCATCTCAGTAGCAGATGAATATTCATGTACACTAAAACCCGAAGCACTTGTATGCTCAGGTTATGTTCACATTATTATTTTTTTTTAATTATTTAAAGATTATTTAGGTAGATGCAGTGCAGGCTTTATTACTGAAACAGGCCCTTGCATGGAAACTCAACATGTTTTCTCAAGCTCTGTTTTCCAGCACCAAGTGTGTAAATCCTTCACAGCTTTCTGTAGAGCTTGGAATGTAGACTCTCAGCAAAGAAAAAAATATAATAAAATACACAACTGCTCCTATTTCTACGTGGAAAAGCAAAGCTGGCAAGTATGTGTGTTAATTATAGGCTAAAAAGCTATATGACTTTCTTCAGATCAACTAGAATCTTACATAATTATCTTGAACAGATGATTACGTGTCTGCTGTTCAAGGAACTCGGCAAGTGACATTATTATTCAGCAGTCAGCAAATTCACAAAAAGTTGCATGTGCTCTAAGAATACAACCAACATGGCATGGAAGCAGTGGCAGACATTACATACATATTTGTATTAAATTTCTTTCAGTGCTAATGCCAGAACTCAAAGTGCTTTGAATTTCAATGACCACTAGAATAGTTTTACATTTCTTTAAGCTATTTTGTATTTCACTAAAAATATTCCTATTTAACTAAAGGCCATTGTTTTTCAAAGGTAACAGAACTAAAAATTTTCTTCCTTTTCTATCTGAATGTGAGCTGAGTTAGAGCACCAGAGAGATTTTTGTCTGAAAGGATTTTTTGTTCTGTTCAGATCGTAATGGAAATAACCCCCAAATCGTCCAAGTCAATGTGCACTTTCAAAAGTGAACAAAATATTTTCCCTGGGTTTCTTCTTTTGCAAACAGATACTGTGATTTTCCAGACTGAATTCTGCAGTGCTTGTTCATATTAATATATAATGGTTTCTAAAATGACTTGTATTATTGCCTCCTCCTCTTCTGAACACACTCCTTGGACAGAACTGGTGGTATGCGTTAGAGATGATCGCACTTTCTTCTCTGAGCTCTCACAGGCATCCCTGTAAATTAATAATCGTCTCACTCTTCCTTCCCTAGAGAGGAAGTGTTGAACTGCCACATCCTTAAACTGAGAACTACTCATGTAAAATCTCCAAAATCTGTAAAAAAATCCTCTTTCGTCTCACGCTAAATGACACAGCATGATGCAATGCTGAGGAATATGTCAGTGCTAAGGGAACCATCTCAGGTGATGGAGTCTAAGATTGAAATGCCTGAGACATCCCCCACGCTCCTAACACGTTGTGTTTTACTTTCAATACAGGAAAAAAGAAAAATCCCAGTGATCTTGATTTTTACAATTGTCTTCTGAGAGGCATTATCTCCACACCGTGTACAGATCTATGCAGTGCCTTATTGCTCTCCTGTTTTTTTCAAAACCAATCAAGTCAGCAAACAAATGTTACATTAAACAGAAGGCTACTGATGGCAGAAAACAAGCAAAGAACTGCAGGAAGATGCACAGGAGTAGTGTGGGTTATGCTAGGGCATGCTCCATACCCAATGCAACATCCTTTTTTTTCTCCCAAATTGTCAGAGGGTACTACTGTACTGAATTGCCACTTCTGTGCAGTTTGATGGCACTGTGCTTGGCAAGCAGCTTTGCAGAAGTTATTCAAAAGAAGAAAAAAGAAGATACGGTAGCCACAACGCATGCCTGTGCCAGACGAATGAAAGAGAATTGCATGAAGTCAGAGTCAAACTCTCAATCAGTCTCATTTTTAAAAACTTCCAAGTTTTGAAGAAGTGAACAGGTGTTGGAAATCAGAAATAAGTTACATCAGAGCTGGGCAATGATTTAGTTGTGTACTGTTTTGTTAAGCTATGACCTCTTCCTTTGAATCCATGCCTTGTACTGACAGGAAACTTTTCCAAAACCTGTAGCTATTACATGCTCCCAGTGAAAAAAGTGTCTTGGTAGAAAGCAGAATTTAAACTCATCTGATAGCCTTCAAATTCCATAGACAGTTGTGGGGCTTATTTTTCCCTCGTTCTTACCCTTGCAGAATTAATTTCCGACAAATTGAACCCAAACTGCGTCCACATTACTAAGCAACGCTTTGTTCAAGCTAGAGACTTATTCATCAGGTGCTCCAACTAGCCACACCAAGTTAAAGGGCCAAGTATGTAACTGACTTTTATTGTTCTGTTCCTGTGTCCCATTTCTGCTTTTCTCTTGAATCAGTGGCAAAGTTCTGAGATAAGTATGTTGTAGAAGTGATGGATGCCATCACTGCTAATTATTCCACCCATTACAAGACACAGTATAAATCACTTTTTGTCTGGTGACTGTCGCACCGAATTTGTAGAGCACAAAAGACACTACAGATCAGTGATATGGCTCTGTTCTTCTCATTACATAAGAGATAAAGATATGCATCCTTAATAAATACAATTATTTTAACGAGATGAAGACAGGCCTAATTCAAGCAGTAGCACTTTCTGAAGAGCCTTTGTAATTATCATTATTGCTTGGTACACGAGTATAAGACAAGTTTTATTTTCAACACAGTCTTTGTAACAGAGCATATTTTTTGCCATTTATGTTTCTAATAGCTGCAGCTAAAAACGCCATTCAGAGGTGAAACTGCTGCATAAGTACACTTTGTTCAATTCAAGAGCTAAACATTCATTTCCATCATCAGCTCCGTAAGAAAAGCTTCCTTATTCATAAGATATTGATTCGGCATAAGTTTCCCATATACTTTCAAGTGTTTGGGATTAGAGGGCATTAGAGAAAGGGACTGGAGGTTTTACAACACCAGTGGTAGCTGCAGCACTGTCACAGCTGGAAAAGCTGCACCCTGACATGTACGAAGTCAGGCTGGAGGTGAACAGCAGAGGCAGCCCTGGGACACAGACGGACCTGTGAAGGTTTTCACATGCACCACTTCTCTGAAAATCCATTCCCACTCTGCCAAAATCACAGAATCACAGAATGTTCAGGGTTGGAAGGGAGCTTGAAAGATCATCTAGTCCACCCCGCCTGCCAGTGCAGGATCACCCAGAGCAGGTCACACAGGAACGCATCCAGGCGGGTTTTGAATGTCTCCAGAGAAGGAGACTCCACAACCTCCCTGCGCAGCCTGTGCCAGGGCTCTG
>NW_009713307.1:102607-115496 GCF_000703405.1 Apaloderma vittatum | reverse complement strand
AGGTGGCCTCACCAGTAGGATGGCTCCTGCTACCTCAGAAGCCCCTAGTTCATCTCTGTAAGACTTTAACTGTGCTGCCACATCCCCATCTTGCCTCACAGCGACCAGCTGAAGGCCTTTAGTAGCACCCTGTCCCTCTAACCCTGGTGTGTCATCCCACAGCGTGTCATGGACAAGCCTGATGTTGTTATCTCCCTCTCTGTTGGCAATCAGTTTAAAGCCCTGTTGATCGGCCCTGAAATCTCTTGGGCAAAGACCCTGTTCCCTCTTTGGGAAAGGTAATTCCCATTTGAGGCTGGTGCTGTGTAGGCCATCCCATCGTCAAAGAACCTGAAGTCGTGGTGGTGACACCAGCCACGGAGCCATGTAGTAATAGAGTGGATTCACTCGAATCTCCCACTGTCACTGCCCATGACTGGAAGGAGACATGAAAATATAACCTGAGCCCCACTGACAGTCCCAGGGCCCTGAAGTCCCTTTTAATGGCTCTTGGACTACAGGTTGCAGTTTCATCTCCACCTACATGCAAGACCACTAACAGGTAATAGTCTGAGGACTTGACTAGACTAGGAAGTTTCCTAGTGATGTCCCTAACCCCTGCTCCAGGGAGACAGCACACTTCCCTTTGCTGAGGATCCACCTGGTACACTGGACCCTCAGTTCCACTCAGAAGGGAGTCACCTACTGCTATAATCCTCCTTCTCTTCCTTGTAGGTGTGGTTGTGATACAGCCGGTGGGCTTAACTGACCGGTGAGACACCTCTGGCGCAGACTGCCCATCATCCACATCCTCACCTGGCTCACCTTCCTCAGCCAGAGCCTTGTACCTGTTGTACAGGGGCACCGGGGGAGGGCGAGGTGGGCAAGGAGGGAGTTTGCCTGTTGCCCCAAGCATGAACTTGCCTTCATTCTTTTCATTTTTATTTTTTAGGCTCTTGCCTTTGGCCCGACAGGGAAGGGATACCGGGGGCTGCTGATCCTATGTGACCACCCTTAAGCATTGTGCTTAAATCTCTTCAACTTCAAGGACAGCAAAACATTTGTTTATGTTTTGCTGAACAGCAACAGGTAATTGGTTAAAGGATGGGAAATATGTTCATACTTAACCTTGGTCCCACAGAAATCAATTATGACCCATGAGTACCCTCCTGACATTTCTGAGTACAGGACTACAAGTCAGAATCAAGACTGGAAAGCTCAAGCAGCTCACCAAGTGTTTCTTCACACATGCAGCTAAATTGTCAGGAAGATATGGAGGTAGGGAATGAGGAATTCTGAGTTAACTCATGTGTGTAGTATCATTTCCACAATACACAGCAAGACGTGCATGCCTGCTCCTGGTACCAATGCATTCCCACCTCTGCCTCGCAATTTTCTGCAGAGGTAAGAAGACAATCCAAAAATCAGGTGAATAAATTATTTTGCTGTTCAGAAACAACTGTTTCCTCCCTCCTCCTCTTTGTTTAACTTTTGAATGAACTGTTTAACATAAAATACATTTTTCATCTGTCAAATTCTGCAGGGGCAATTTTAAATACTTGGAGATTTCACAACTGACTTCAATTTAAAAACTCAAAACTTGATTTGAACTTAGTCCTGTCTGAAGGCCTTTATTGTGACATGCTTCCAAAATTATAACTATGAAATGAAGCAGCAAAGTCATTTGAGACTAGTTTACTGCATGATAATTCTCACAGCTGGAACTGCATATGTTTCTCTTTAGAAGGGAACAAAACATGGCTTGAAAAGCTTGCTCTCCGTGGCAAACTTAACACGCCCCCAAAATTCACTCTCTTCTGTAGAACTGGAAGCTCCTTTTTGCCTGTTGCCCTCACCTCTTACTTTTCCTAGCTCTAGCCTACACATCGAAACAGCTCTTCTCCAGCATTGTCGTGTTGGTCTGCAACAGACCAAATGCTCAGCTGTACACTGATGGAAGACCACTGAGTACAACATGAGTTGCTTGGATTAAGAGAAGCCAGACTATTTCAGACGGTTTGCCCCACCAGTGACACAGGAGATTGAGTCTAGAAATGGCACAGCCATCTAATTGCTATCAGATCGAAAAGACTGCCTTAGATAAAAACAGCTTAATATACATGTTTGGTTTTGCACCCCAGAGTTTTGCTACTGACTGTCTAGAGCACAATCATTTCATCTCCAGAAATTGGCAAACGCTCTTCTTCAGTTTCATGCCGCAATGGATTTCTTGCAAACCATGTACTGTTTACTCAGTTACTTTTCTGTCTCCTACACTTCTCACATTAGGGTTTGTCATTTTGAGTTTTCTTTGGTAGGCACACATTAGCCCTTGTTCAGTCGACACAGCTATATGTAGAAGTACATATACAAGGTTGCACTTTCCTGCCAAGTCAATGACTTATAAATCTTCCCATTTCAGGCTGAAATTTCTCAGACTGGATTGGAGGCTGGAGTTGATTTTGCTGTTGCCATTTTTGCTGCAAGAAAAATATCTGTTCAGATGCTCTTTTTCTCTTTTGAAAATCAGAAACTCAAAACCAAGATTGAATTTAGAAAAAAAAATACTTAGAAAATCTTCAAATCCTAGCACCAGCTTCCCATGAATTTTAGACCAATGAAACTATCAATTCCATTGACTTTGTCCTTTGCTGAAACCACTACAACGGATACCAGAGCTTGCCTCCTTGCAGGTCAGGTCTCAGCCTCCTACCACTAATACAAATGACTGCCTTGAGAAAATCAAAGTGAGGCTGTAAAAAACAACTTGCACGATGCAATGGACAGCAGCAGAGAGAGCCCTCAGCAAGCAGTGCCTGCATTAGCAGTGCAGAATCGCCCGGGCAGGCGGGGCACAAGAGCTGTGCCAGCCAGCCCACCACATAGTGCCACAAGGATGCAGCAGCACGTCAGCATGGTGGCATCTGCCCTTTCCCTTGGGACAGTCATCATGGCCTCTGACAGAGATGGAACAGAGTCACATCCCTCCACCACTTCCTATTACACACGCTTCTTGCCTCCAGGACAACCCCTGGAGTTGCATACACGACCACAACCCCATCACTCCAGCAGTGCATTTGTTATGTTGACAAATGAACTTCATACAAGAAATCGCAGCCACATGCTTTCAAGTGACTCCATCTACCTTCCCCCATCATTGCTCTGGCTAAAAGGAGTGTTTAATATTTCAAAAATGCTCCTGCTATGAAAGGGTTTTATGACAAACACTTAAAATAATTATTTTAAATAGTAATTGGTACACTAGGTCTTCAGATGAGAAAGAATAACTGCTCTTGTTACTCGTGTTACCCTGCAATGCCCTTGCCCGGGGAATGGTCCTTGGCACACCCGACAAGCTTCAAGCTGAATCCAAATGAACAGGAGCAACTTTTTAAACCCACCTCCATAACAAACAACTCAGAATGAAATCTAAAGGCCCTCAGCCAGTACAAAGCAGCATTCCTAGATCTTGACTGCTTGTTTGTGTCAGCTGAGCCTCTGGATCACTTTTAGGCATCTGTTTTAGCCTCCTCCTTCAGCCTCTCCATCAAGTCTCTGGGCTGATTTGGACGACTGACGTTGGGTCACTGAATGCACCTGCCCTTTGGAGACTCCCTCCTTCTCCCTCCACAGTAACCTAGCACAGCCTGGCTCCAAGTTCTCAGCTAGACACGAAAGCACCAACTAACATGAAGGAGAACCTCAACCGCAAACACAGAAACGTCCTCGCTTGAGATTAACGTTTCTGTGGTTTAGGTTTAAGGGGCATGCCCACGTCACGGATTCGAGAATTCAAATTGCCACTTTCCCCACTGCAGATGTTCCTCATGTCAGCTTCTGGGATTTGACTACATCTGGTATTTAGCAAACATGAGAACAACAAAAAGATTTGCTCTAATTTAGGCATCTTTCCTCGAAGATAAAGATCTGCATTTTCATTTCCTTTTCTTATTTTCATAATGTAAACCCAGCAAGCTGTTTTGCACCAAGCGTGCTACCAGCAGTGAAAGTAGAGAAATGCAAACGTCTGTGAATTAAAGCAGAATCAGAGCAGTACAAGTACACTAAGCTAAAACCAATCCTATTTAAAGCATTGAAACATGCCACAAAGTGTCCAGACATAATTGATAATATTCTTGAAACACAGTATTTTTACAAAAATGAGCACTCATCCCTCTTCCTTCATCACTGAGGCAATTCAAACAAAAGAACAGCCTGTAATGTTTAGATGAAAATATATACATTGCGCAATAACTTCTTTTTTAACTTAGATTTTATTATCAATTTTTTTTAATGTCCTGTTTCAGCAATACTTTTCTATCCTGCAGCTCAGCTCTTTTCACTCCGGATACTTCAAAAGAAATCTTAACAAGGGAGGTTGGTCTTTTTGTCATGGTAGGAAAAAAGAAAATATCACTCTCTGTTGTACTGAAAACATGAGAATGATTCAGAATCAAAGGAAGGGGATTTCATCAAAGGTCCTCGGAAATGATGAATAACTTCGGGAAGGAAATAGTCTCTTTCAGTGCACAGTTTAACATTGCGAATGAATGTAAATATCTAGCCTGATTGTGCAGAAGGACGGAGGAGTTTCAGGGTAGGACAATGGCAGGAGATGCAATGTACACAGGAGGGTACACAGCAGTACACTGCAGATTGGGGACTGAGTGTTTTCTTCCATATTTTTCTTGAATTTTTAACTCTCTGACAAAGTAAATAGGCCCAATTATATTCAGCTGGATTGACACATACAGAGCTCAAGGCTGGGGGGAAGAATATTTCAATAAGCACTTGAGTTACTGTAGGCATGAGGACATCAAGTTTTAGACTCACTTCCTCCTCCCCCTGACATTTTAAAATGTCAAGCCACTGTCCACACTGCTGCCTTATTTCCCACCTAGTCTGCAAGTGAGCAACAGGAAGTTACCTGTTTACTGTATAAAAGGAACCACAGTATCACTGGAGATTTTAAAATTATAAATATATGACCACAAAGTTGGAGTAATGGCACAACTGTAGGTCAGGAACTATAACGTGGTCAATTTAAAATTCCTATCTGAAAGACATAGGTTTGCAGATACCACAGTCCCAGGACAAATCGGTGAGGGCTCTGTGCTGGACGGGGTTGTCACACAGCACGGCAAGCTCCGAGCTCCATCGCCGGCTGCGTTACGGTGTCAGGCAGCTCTGGCACTGCTGCAGGGAGCTTCATGGGCTGTCGGGGCAAGCTAGAAATTCCTGACACCTTCAGCCGAAACCTGCATGTCAGCAGCAGAGCCAGTGAGGAGCACCTCATCGTAGTGAATAAAGCTCTTCTACACCAAAGAAAAGCTGGTGCAGCAATGCAATATTTATACTCTACGAAGTCCTTATTAACTGTGACAGCAACAGCTGTAGCAGCTAGAGGACTGGCAGAACAAGGGAAAGAATTAAAGCCTTTCTGAAGGCTAGAAAAAGAAAACAGGTACCATTTTAAATATTAAAATGAGGCCTGGGCTGATGGGGAATATAGATACGGTGGCAGATAGTCAAAGATCTTGGAGATGCTGAAAGCTGTTGCTCTGACCCTCCCACAACTTAATGAAAAGGAACCATCTTTAATTCTTTCCAGTCAATATCCTCCACATTAAACTAATACATATAATTCCCACTCCTTATCTTCAGAGTATGATGGGTCACATTAACCTCTCACATCACAAGCTCCAGCTGAAACAAACCGCAGTATTTGCTTATGAAATTCACAACTGCAGTTGTGATGCTGGAACAGTGGGTAGTGGGGAATAGAATTATTCATGTTTGGAAGGTGGAGAAAAAAAAAAAATCGAAAATAAAACAGAAAAAAAGGGTCATTTTTCCCTACAGGTAGAATGATACAACATGTACCCAGCTTCTGTAACTGCTTTTCTGGAATGAATACATTGACAACCACCCTTGAGGGAACGGCTGGAAACATTTCCATGCTTTACTGTACTGCTGGAGTTTTGCTGGCATAATCTACAGGAACCAGAACTGTCCTATATGGAAAGCCACTAACATGGAAGAGAAATTTCTCTTTTATATGTTTAAAACAAAGAATCCCAAGTGAACTGCCTTCATTATATGAGTAAATTATGAAACATTTATTTGCATGGGCTGTGCGAAATCTGTTAAAGACAAGTATGTAACAGGTTTTGGCATTGCTGGGAGTGTAGGCACCACAAAACTAACCTTTGAGCCCCATCATCTTTCTAGACTGACCTGTCTCCCTTTTCTTCCCACCTGCAGGCTGTGATCACAGTACTTTGAGTGCAGTGTTACCAAAAGCTCTAGCGCAGCTCGACAAATGATGGAAAAAGTCTTTTACATAGGAAAATAGTGAATTCTTTTCCTTTGGAGAACACCACAGAATAGCTGCAGTTTATTCCAGAATGGAAGTTTTGCTATGGAAGCAAAAAAATATTTCATAAAGCAGCAAATGTTAACATTTGTCTTTGACAAAACTAATGATTTTTTTTTCAGAAAATTCACATTTCTTCATCTGCCTGATGATTTTATTGGCTTTTTCATCAGTTTCAAACAGTACCAAAGGTCTTTTCTCTGTCCTTCCAATACTTTCACTAGTATTTCTGAAGCCACTTCCTCTCATATTGTCATCCACACCGCACTGAAAATCTTAGTGAGTACCTCTCGTTCTGATTTTATTTACAAATTAAGTCGCCTGTATTTCTGCAACATCCTGTGTCCGAAGAGAAGCACAACTGAAACAACATCTCTAAATCAGATCTTCACTGCACAGTCTCATGTACATAGCTACACTCAGATAACAATATTTTCCTTAAAAACACCTGCATAAATACAGTTGTTATGGCCACTCAGCGGTTATAGAGCTGTCAGAGCTCTGTCAGGGTCACACCTCCCTTGCTCCAGACACACCTCTTTTCCCTTTCAGGAAGAGAAAGAAGCACGTTAGTGTATTCCAGAGAACTCATAAGGCCATACGCAGCTTACGGCAAATTGGTTCTTTCCCTGCCAGAAATTATAACCACTCCTGGCCCAGGTTGGGCAACTCAGCTATCCACAACTGGATTGCTAATGTGTTATGTACTCTGTAAGGATGAAAAGCCATCTGGTGCTTGAATCTAGTCTGCTTCAATATAATCAAAGGCCTTCTATCATCTCAAGCCATTATTAAATTATCTCAGACCAATTCCTGGCACATCCACACAAGAAAACTGGCACCAGCCACCATAAAATAGAGTCAGAGATCACACAGACCACACTGCCTTTTACTAGCAGAGAGTCTTAGGTCCATAGCTGGGCTATACCAGAAAAAAAATAGATGATACGAACCCAAAGTCACCTTATAAATTTACAACTACTTTGTTTATTAATTTCACTGCTAAATTGTTTTGGTTAGCAATTCTGTAATTTATATTTCCTGCACTTTCTCAGAGTACTTCAGCCCATAGGGGTTGTCATAAACAATACTTTTGAGAGCTTTTCATTTTATGTCAGAGAAAAAGATGAAAAGTTAAACTGCTTACTGTTCCCTTCCCATTGGCTGCAAATTGATTTTATTTACAGAAACATGCTTGCATTGCAAAAACCACTCAACACATACAGTAAATAAGTCAGTACATGAAAGTCTAATGTAACCTAGTAGCTACCTACCCCTTTGAAACAGACGGGAGTCATAAACACCTCAATAGAAAGTTAGTTGAACGCTTATTTTTCTCCTGCTTACAAGAGGTCAATCAATACCATCAGAGAGGAAAAACAGCTTGGTTGGTCCTGATAAAAATTAAGAACATAGATCTCATGTCGCTCCATGGTATTAAACACAGACAAGGTACTTAACGCATCAACCACATTTTTGTATGTTCTTTCAACTTAAAAACTGCAAGGCACAGAGCAAACATTGTTATTAGCTTCAGTCTGCTAGTGAACTTCACAAGAGTAACATCAGAGCCTGAAGCAATACTACTGCTGTCAGATCTCATAAGCTAAACAGGGTCAGGCCAAACAGGCACTTGAATAAGGCACCTTTGAGGACCACGTAAGTGCAGCAAGAAATAAAAATTTGGCAGTGAGCACTATTCCTTTCACAGCAGAACTTTTCATCGCAGATAACCAGTCACAAGTGCTCTGCAGCACAAACCAGCTCTGAGAGAGATCAACATCGTGCTGAGAAAACATAACCCTAATGCTCAGCTAAAGTTACCATAGTTGACCTATTAAAATTTTTCCAGACATTTCAAGGGGAACTAGACAGTCACTGCTTCCTGTTCTCACACTTTTCTTATGAGACATTAGTCAACATTCGCAATGTTTGTCTGGGAGGGTGGGAAGACTGCATTTTCAGTGGGTTAAAGCAACATGCTCACTCATGTGTATCTATTTTACCATTAGTAAAATGGTTTTAGGGGCAGTGTTACTCCATGTCTGTGCACGTAACTGCCTATCTATTATTAACAAAGCAAAATGAGCAACCAGCCTACATGTTCATGATGATGGAAGCCTCTTTTATATAGGAAATGAAAAGGTACAGGTTTAGTCCAGTGGCTGCGCTTTACCTGACTGTTGTGGGCAAAAACCCCACAATCCTACCATTTATACTAAATCACCTCCACACTTAGAGAATGTGGCCGAGCAGCTCCCAGAACAAAAGGCAATTCTTAAAGCGAGAGCTCATATCTGACATTTGCAGTGCCTAGTGAGTGATCCAGCAAGCTACAGTTGCTGTGCACAGTGACAGATCATGGGATAAATGAGCAACTGATAACAAGTGTGGAAGCCTCGGCTGTCCACATCAATAAATTAGACAATACCAAATAACCCATGCTGCAAACTGCAAACTGCTGATTTAAGGCTGAATGAATAAAACCTAGATGATGTTGGAAGGACATGACAGAGAACTAGGGGGCATCACAGGTCAATAAAAACTAACGTTATTTGCCATTCTAATTACTTTGCATGCTCATGAGCTAGGGAGTTTGTGAAGCTGTAAGTAAAGCGCCAAGAGTACTGACACTATATATAATTCATAGACTGCAGCACATTGCTACATTCCTCATTGCCCTTAGAACTTGTACTTTCTCCAGGAAATATGAAGGTAATACGCAATGTTTACCTTCCAAACTCGTTTTTCATGAGCTCTATATTAACAGGTCACTCTGGTGAATAGCAAAGTCATCAATCTGGATCATTTGAGGGACTGAGAATAAAGGAGCTTTTATCCTTCTGGATATATTGCATTGTCACTTCAACAACGACACAGTTCATACAGCAACCACAAATGGACATGTGCACCCTTCAGATACTGACCAGACCCTCAGTGTACTGATTTTGATGAGGTGTGCTTGAAATCAGTGTAGTTGGGTCAATTTATCAGGACCTTTCTGGGTGGCAGGTGAATAGCAGATGTTAAAAGACAGAACATGACTGGCTGTCTCACTTCTTCCAAGTGGATGGGCACTGTACCGATAGCTCGCTCTGGATCAAATCTTCCTGTTGACTCCTTGCAGACACAGAAGCTGCTGCAGATTTATGTTGGAGTTTTTGCATGGTTGAACAAGGAACACTCTGAAAGAGGCAGAGAAATTGCTCCATTTTCCAAATGCGGTCAAAAGCAAATGGCCACATTTCTCTTTCTGGATCACATTGGCTTTGCCTGAGGTAGCTAGAAAAATGAAAGTCACTATAGCAATTAGTGGCTATTAAGTGTGCTTTGACCACAGAAACATGCTCAGCTGTCCAAAGCCATCAATGGGATGCTGCCAGACATGTAACAAGTCAGAATCTGAACTAGAGATTTAAGACAAATACTTTACTGTAAGAAACAGAAACCTAATATTTACAAAACAAAGACCTTGATAAAAATTAATACAAATCACATACATAAAACTCTAATTTTTGGCACTTCCTCTATGTAGCTTTAAATAGACAGTTATTTTGGCAATGGTTTGAGAACCCAGCTGTGAAATTCATTTCCTGGTCTTTTAGTACCGTATTTGTCAGCACTTAACCCATTTCTGGCTTGGTTTCTGTCACAAAAAAAAGGAAGGTTTCCTTTAGAAAATCAAAATACTAGAAGATGCAATGCATCATTTATATGAAAATGCAGCAGATGAAATGCTAAGAACAATAGCTCCTACTAAAGGTCTTTTAAAGTTTGGGATTCTCAGTAAAAACTTCATTTGGGCAGGTTTTCCTCTCCTTTGTGCTTAATGAAAAAGTGATCCCTGACTCTATCAAGATATTGCAAACAGGGAGAAGAAATGAAGTCTTGCTATGGGAATGTGTAAGTTATAGCAGCACGAAAATGTCACTTCAGATATGACGTAAATGTTATATATTTTAACATGTCAGAATTAGAAAGGAACAAGAAGGATTTTCTGTTCCC
Source organism: Apaloderma vittatum (assembly GCF_000703405.1). Taxonomy (NCBI): domain Eukaryota; kingdom Metazoa; phylum Chordata; class Aves; order Trogoniformes; family Trogonidae; genus Apaloderma; species Apaloderma vittatum. The sequence continues at coordinate 105,136 of NW_009713307.1, read as the reverse complement.
AAATAATCTATAGCATCCCTCCCAAAAGTATAGAATTTCTATAAGTTTAACTTGTTCACTTTAAGATTTCTCTTCTGAATTAAAAAGTACCTCCTTTTCACAGTTATGAGGACTGTAGTCACAAGCAAGCTGCTTTTCTTTTTGCCTTTTGTTTTTGTAAATATCTTCTCCCAACAACAGGTTTCTTCATGTTTTTATGATTTATGTTTTTCCTTATGTTTTATGTTTTACGTTTTTTTTATTTCCTTATGTACTCAAATATTGGTAAAAGTTCTGTTACCAAAAACTGTTGAGGTGTTTTCCAGAAGAAAAGAAGACCCTACTGCCTCTACCACTATAAAGACAGTCCTTCGGCTGATAGCGTGTCCTAACACCATGAAAGAAAAAGGCAGTATCTCACTGTGAAAATCCTACCAGCGTATTACCCACCCTAACTGCTTATGCTATGTTTGACAAAAATCTGAAAATGCCTACTTCTATTTTTAGCTCAGCAGCTCTGGTTGGTTCATCATTTAGAGAACAATATTGAAAGCCCCACGTGGCACACGAGCCGATGCCAGGGAAGCCACAGCACAGCTCTTCTCCCTGTATCCTCCTGAGGCTGAGGCATGAGACAGGATCTCACATCAGCCAAGGAAACAGTGGGCAAACATCTATCGTGCCCTTACTCCGATCGCATTTTGCACAGTGATTTGCTGCCCATATGACTAAGCAGGGGAGGGAGTTAGTTTACAGATAAAAATAGCTTGTTAAGTACAAAATCGGGTTCTAAAGCAGAAAGGGCCAATGCTCTCTGACTGCACTCCAGCAGCTCCCCACAAAGTTACGGGGAGCAGAAGTTGAGTCTTTGGCTGGAAATAGCACATCTGCTGCCAAAGCTGAGCTCCAGCCAGAGCACTCGTGTGGGATGCGACGGGGGACAGGCACCCTGGGCCATATGTCGAGAGTGGAGAGGACTGCCAGGCACCAAGAGTGAACTGAACTCTGTTTGTGGCAGGGAAAGAAGGGCTCGAGCTCCCAAGCCAGGGGAGAAGGCAAAGAAGGAAATGCATGTTCCTCGTGAAGCTGCTGACAGCTGCAACACCACTTGACACGCGACACAATTCTGGTGAAGCCTCTCCAGAAGGAGCAGCTGTCTCCGGGAAAGCAAAACAGCTCCCAACACAGCAAACACTTCCCTTGCCCACCAGCACTGGCCAAGGGAGCACGCAAGGAGGAGCAGCCCCTGAAGGGCAGTCCCACTCCCACCAGGCAAACATCACCACCTTCTACCTTGGAGTGCTTTTTGATCTGTTTCATCACCCATTCCTCCAAATGTTTTCTGCTCTGTCTGAAAGAACTGGCTCTCTGCTCCATGTTTGAAAATACAAATAAGAGGGAGGGGAGCTAGCAGCGCTCACCAGATCCACTGATTACAATCAGCAAGGAAAATACTCCTAGACTTCAAGAAACTCCCAGATCCCAGAGATTAGGTGAGACTCCTGATGCTGCCAGGAACTAGAGTCTGCAATTGGCTAAAATTCTGCCACTTCACGAGAAATTTCCTATGAAATATCAATTTAAATATCAAGGAAAAAAAAAAAGAAAATATCAAAACACCTGATTTCAGGAATGATGAAAGATTCAAGTAATATACACTAGTAGCTATATGTATTTTATGCATACTACAGTACTATATGTATTATTAGAAAGTATACACCCACAAATCAGATTAAAATCTCTCAGTTTACCAAAAAGAAGTAATCTGACAAAACAAAATAAGAAATACAAAATGTCACAATATGATCTTTGATGTTAAAAATACATAAATTGAAATGGGTGTTACTTCCACACAGTGCTCTAACTGACATGTTACTGCCTTATTTGATGATAAAACAGTGGTAACAAGAGCTATTTCATCTCATCCCCATAAGAAAGTAAAGCTCCCTCAGAGTTACTTAGGAACTGCAGCTTTGCATGACAGACAGGCAAGTCAGAAAACTGCCGAATACGTTCAGCTCATCCACCTTTACTCCTTAGACACCTGCTTTTTTAACCCATGTCTTATGTTGGCGCTGCTTTTATGTATATCCAATTCCCACCTACATCCCACAATGATATTCAGAACTTAGTGACCTTTTAGAGCTGAACTGGTTTTTTGGATCAGTAACTACTAAAGCAATATTGAAACATTTCATAAATTCATCGCAAATTACTAAACCGCTTGTGCCAAAACACAATGCCTTTGGGACATAATCATAATTAAATGCTGTCAGATTTTTAAGCAATAACAATTTTCAGATTTTACATTATAAAAGTAAATCCCTTATAACAGTCTGAATTCCGAAGGGCATGTTTCAGTCCAGTTCAAATAAGCTTTTAATTTATCTTAACACTTTTTGCTGGGGTTGTTCTGGAACCTGTCAACAGCCAAAGATGTTGTCAGTCAACATTTCACTTGTAGGACTGTTTTTAATAGTGTAAACTGATCAGGCTTAGGGGGCACTGGCAGATTGCTGCAGGTGTAAATTTGTACTGATTGGCACTCAC
>NW_009713307.1:69969-102576 GCF_000703405.1 Apaloderma vittatum | reverse complement strand
CTGCTGATTTGTCACTAGCCCCCCACTACAAATAATGTAAAATACCCAGTTTACAGAGGATTAAAAACGTGCAGAAAAGCAACTGCCACCAAATAGCGGATGTACTTTTAGCTCATATCCTCATGTACTCTGCGGTAGCTTGTGTCTGTATGTCCCAAGAGCTGCTGGAGAGTATGACCTTAAAATCCAATTCACCTCTTTGGCTTAACAACAGCAAATCACCATCAACTGCTTGTGCTAATAAAGGGGTTCCAACCACACAAACAAAATCTAGCAACAGCAGCAGGTGTAATTTAAAAAGTGAGCAATGTAATGAGATTTGAAAGAATTTAATTGAAAAACTATGAGCAAAGAGTGAATTCAGGCAGAATCATTCAGTTCAGGTGGCCATGTGGAATAATTTGTCATTTACGACAGTCAAAACAAATATTGCTGCATAAATGACTTTTAGGAACTGCCAAGCATTTTAGCAGCTGATGAAGAATATGACAGAGTAGAGGTTGAAGGAAACTTGGAGGACACGGCTGTTGGACAGAGTGGTCCAGTTATTGCTGCATGTCACTCCAATCCATCACCAGCAGCTTAGGAAGCTGGTCAGATGGCCACCTTCTGCTGTCAAAGTGGGAAGTGAGTCCCCAGTACAAGTCCACAAATCACCTTTTTTCCCAGGGAACTGAGAGAACGAGGCAACCTCTCCTTGTCCACGGAAAAGCACATCCCTGCAAGATAGTCCCATCTGCCAGGGGCCACCTGGGGCACCCATAAGGGCAGGTCTTGCTCCTTCCTCAGTGGGATCACCCCTTCTCCAGCCTCCAACATACATCTGCTGACACCTTCTTCTCAGCCTGTCTCCTTACCAAATCCAGCATTCCAAATTCAGAAAAAGAGTGCTGAAGCAGCAGGTAAACATAGCAGGTATTTTTCGTAATTGCACCTCTTCATCCAAAAGCTATTGAAATATTGCTACGAATCAGACAGAGTGAACTGGTTAGTAGAGTCGGGGAAAGCAGGACGGTGCCTAAATTGCCTTTCAAAAACAACGTGACTTTTTTTTTTTCTTTTTGTCTGAATAGTATCATTGCTCTTCAGTAAACACTGGCATTTAACAATATTAATTAAAATGCTTATGATTTCTGATGGGGCTCTGAGCAGCCTGATCTAGTGGGGGATGTCCCTGCCCATGGCGGAGGGGTTGGAACTAGATGATCTTTAAGGTCCCTTCTAACCCTGAAAGTACTATGATTATATGATTCTATATTCTTGCATATCTGTAATTTTATTAAAAATTCATAAATTCTGTTGATAATCTGTATTTGTATGTTCATTTTTTCTATAGGTGCACTCTAATTTACTAAATTAACCTAATTAAAAACTAAGTTTGTGCTATATTTTCAGGTTTTAGAACCCTGCATCACAGCTGCTAATCTCACCTGTTTGTCCACAAGAAAGCTACCAAGAGGCAAAGTGAAAAGGTATATAATTATTTTTTTTACATAGATTGAAGTGTTACATGTCACTTGCTACAAGATAATGCTGTTGTCATGTTTCTTCAGCAAAAAAGGCTGACAAGACTTGTTTCACATCTGTCTGCATAATATAACAAACCCATGAAGAACTAGTGATGAAAGAGCTGTGTTGTTGACAATCGTTCTTGTTAAACGCACCCAAACACCAAGATTTAGGCACTGCTCATTAGTGCTGTATTGTAGCTCAGGATTTTGTCCCTATAAATACTTTGTGTCAAAATATTTTTCAACTAGGCTGCAAACCCCGGAGAGCTACAGCCTCTGAAGCCTTTTCTCATCACGCTAACCCGTATCAACCATCGAAGCCATACGGTAACACTGCCGGCCACGTACAGTACTCTGTGTGTAGTCCACTACCCCTCCCTAAAAATGCCATTTAACCTTTTCGTTTTATGCTCTGCTCATCTACTAATACAGCTCGGATCCCTCTGCCTTTCTTGCGGTGGCCAGGCATTATGTTGGTGGCTTTCAATTCCCGTCTATGACTCCAGAGATTTTTTCTTACAAACTATCTCATAGTAGCTAATAACACGAGTTAGTCACAGGAAGAAGAAAGGGCATAGGAACTCCCCTTCTACCTCTAACTGAGCCGCTGAGATCTTCTGTTTGGGTCTGCAAAAGTGAGAAGGCAAGACTGGATCTGAAGAGAGCAGTGCCTGAGGATCAGCACAAGCTGTCCTTGCAGGTCCCCTGCACAGCCTCAGAGGAGACACTGGCACAGGGGCTTAAGGCAGCACCTTCTAACCGCTCTAATAACTTCACTGGAGGTTCTCTTAATAACTGAATTACCAACTAATAAGAGCAGGGCTTTGCACCTAATTAAAAGTCGCACCTAGCAGCCTCCACTTGAAATAAATGCTTAAGCAAGACTACTATGAATACCAAATATCATTCTTCAGTTCGGCCACCACTGCTCTCTTGTCTGCAGCTAACTTTGATCAGGCTGCCTCGCTGCATTAGTCTTGTATATCATTAACTCTTCTGATTACCTTTTCCAACAGCAAGTTAAAATGGTGCCTCTGGCTCCTGCACCTTCACATTTTCCTGAAGTTTTCCTTTATCTCAACTTCTCTTATGCCAGCACTGCACGCACTCTGATTTCAAGTTTCACTCCTTACATTCCCATACTGCATTTACCTATGAATATCAGTTATTTTGTACTGCTCCTTCCATAACTACCAGAAACTCCAAAAAGAATGAAAAACCTTAGTACCAGATTTGAGGCAACTTTAAAAAAGGAATGACTTTTGTCTTACAATCTAGAGATAAAGCAAATAACTGAATTGACTTAACTAGTATTTCAAGTACTGTGGATTTTACTAAACACCTGGAAGACTACTGGGGATCTAAGTCAACCTCCTCTCTCTCTGTGGCAGTCCCATGGCTGTCCTTGCTCAAGGGAGACACAGAGTGGCCTTTTTCACTTTTAGAGTAACTCTCTACTCTAATAACAACTTCAGGTTACCACAGCTGCTAGCAGTGGCTGACAGAGTCTTGCTGTTCAAAATCTGTATTGTTAGAGGAACTCAAGCACTTGCCAAAAAATGCCCATTCAGGCATGTTAATATATAACAGCAATAGAAACAGCATTACAAAGTTCACACAAAAGAAAACAGTTAGGCAAGACCCTTTTCTCCACACCTGCATTGCAGGCTAATGGAGACAATTCTACCACAGCGTTGCTGGTAAGCCTTCAGCAGTGTTTGCTAACAGAGATTTATAAAGACCAGCAGGTTTTGCAGTCTGAGCTCTGGTCTCACCCTAGCTCTTCCTGGCACAGTATTTTTTTGAGAACTCAATTTTCAGACAGACAAATAATGTGTCCCAGTGTGCCACCAAGTAAGTCTGTGAAGGGCCACAAAGATTTTTAAGGGACTGGAGTGTCTGCCATATGAGGAGAGGCTGCAAGAGGTGGGGTGGGTTGGTGTGGAGAAAAGAAGGCTCATGGGGATCTCATCCATGTGTATGAACGCTTGGTGGGAAGGTGTAAAGAGCAGACTGTTCTCAGTGGTGCTCAGTTAAAGAATAAAAGGCAACAGGCACACAAACTGTAATACAAAAAAATCTGTTTAAACATTAAAAACCACTTTTTTACCCAGAGATGATGTGGAGTCTGTATTCTTGGCAACAATCAAAACCCAACTGGGCACAGCCCTCAGCAACCTGCTGTAGCTGATTCTGCTTGAGCTAGGACCGATGAAAGCAAACTCTCGGAGGGAGGTGCCAAAACCTACACCAGTATGTAGCTTTCATTCTGGCTCCCATGAGATATACTGTTCCACAAAGTTCCCGAGTATGTCATGTATCTGCTCCCAGCCTCTGCTCTGATCTGCCTCAGGACCCTCCATCTGACACGACCAGCCACCCAACACGCACAATCTTCTGCTGTTTGTTCTATGAATTTTCTTTGACTTCTCCCCCATAAAGATCTAAAAACACGCATGCATATAAAATCCACAAACTGAAACAAAACAGAAACAGGAGACAGAAACTTAGTGAAGTACCAAGCTATATGATCATATGACTACATGGTTCAATGCAATACATTCATAGTTCTACTCCACATTTTCAGATCCCCAGCTGCATAAATTTACTAGCCTACTCCAGATATCCATAGGGATTCAACCAGTAAACACAAAACATCAGATACGTCTCCCAAACACTTACATTTGGAAAAGGTGTTTACTAACATAGGTGCTTTTATTAACTAAGGTAAATTTCATTTAATATTGATTTCACACCAAATTACAAGGGGAGCAATCTCCTGGTCCTCAAACATTTTGAAAAATAATTCTGGTCATAAACATTTCAATGAAACAAATAGGTTTAATACATATTATACTTAGTTTAGGACAAATTCACTAAATTGTGAAGTATGAATACACCACACTGTTCAAATAATGAAGAGAGCATACGAGTTCTAGCAAGGTCATGATGAGAGGGAAATCACAGAGTATCTGCTATCTAAAGAATATGCATCATGGAGAATTGAATTAGATGCGTCTAATTTTCACTTTGTCAAACTTAGTTCATATTCTGACTGAAGACCAGCATGCTACCTAGGACAACAACTACCCACAAGGCAGGTATTATATCTTTATTTGACAGGTCTGGGGTCAGAGAGGTCAAATCAATACTTCAGAGACCTGTTCATGGTCAAAAATGAACAATAAAGAATCACACGACATATGAATCTGGCACATAGGGAAAAGAACTCAATCAAAATGAGGAATAACAACAAGAACAGAAAAATGGATTTCACCCAAAATAAAGGGAAGAATTGTATTTAAAGAGCATATTAGAAATATATTATGGACTAATTCAGTTCAATATAAGAAAGCGGAATTTTACTTCTCACCACTTTACGTAGGACCTCATTTTCATCAGTATGTTTAAACAGAGAGAAATACCTAACCATTTTTCTGTACGGCTTTCTGCGAAAGGCTGACAAAATTCAACTGTTTTCAGATACCTGCCAAATTCCATAGACGTGGAAGGCAAAATAATAACGACAGATGTCATAACGCACAGTGGAATGGAAAGGGATCAGGAATATATTGGTAGGCAATACTACCTTACTCATTCACTTCTGCCACCTGACAAAAAGAGATAGAAAATACTGCTGACTACTACAGGGGCTCAGAAACATATAACGTATGACCTCCTCCCAAGCAGGTTACTCTCCCCCTGACAGTCCAACATTTCTATCTTCATTCTTGGAATAGGCTGTGCCACACTCTTCACTAAAGACAAACTCTAGGCTAGAGTAGCTGATCATCATAAATTAAACCAAAGTTTAAAATCATTGAAAAAAAAAAAAAGACTCAAGATGTCTCTTTTGGCTGTGTTTTATTCTAGGCCAGACCTCACCCAAAGCCCGTTTTACAGCTTCAGTCAACCCTTCCTCTGTTTAGAGGAGTCTGAATCACTTCCAGCCTACAGGAAGGACTTAGGTCTGCTCTGCCTTTTGTTTTATAACCAGCATTTCTAGGTTCTGCACAGAGCAAAAGACTGCAGTAGTCTTCTGTGGAATTTTATAAGATTTTAATATAAATTTCCCCCAGTTCGGGACTGCTCAGCTACTGGGATTTGGCTTGGACTTACTTCTATCAAACAGATTCACTGACATGTGAAAACATTTCTTTTTTATTACTTCAAAGCTTCATTTTTTCTATTGGCATAGAACAAAGATTCTTACCAGTAACCTTCAATTCAACTGTTCTTCGTATAAGCTTGCCTTCAAACTTTAGTTCACAGGTATAATTTCCTCCATCTTCTTCCTGGACCTCTTGTATTAAAAGAGTATTTCCCTTTTGAATTACAATGCTCCTCCACATTTTGGGCTTACATTCCTGCAGAAAAAAAAAATACATTGTCAGAATTACCTGACTTGTATGACATAAGACAATGTTGCCAGATCAGATTTTTAGTAGTATACATTAGTAAAGAACCATTTCAATATATTTTGCAATTCAAATTAAAATATAATTTCAGAAAGCAGAGAGATCTAAAACTGGAATTAACTTGAAGACAGAAATTAAACAGAAATGTTTTTAAGGTTCAGTAATTCCCACTGTATCATATGGGCCATGTTTAATACGTAGTGCCCTGAAGCAATGGTTAAGCATCTTCTTTTCATGACAAACAATTGCCAAGACCATTACTTTAGGACAGACCATTAAAATGCATCTCTTTTTGAAGGGAGCAAGGGCAACATCCGTTAAGAGTTAGCCTGGAGACTAACTTCACACACACTCTCAGGCTAGAACCATTTACCAACAGAAGGAAACAGGAAGAACAGCAGCAGTTCTGTGAGCAAGAGAATTTAGGAAGCCTGGATTCCTTATAGTCTTGTTTCCTATCATTGGCTTCTCTGGCACCTGCTGAGCTTTGATTCAGCCTTTTCCCATCACTGGGCTCTGTGCAGCAGCACCCCCAGGTGCATCCTCTAATGGAGCACATGGTAACGACAGCCTGCAACTCTCCCTGACTTTGCCAGGCAGACCGCAGCTGTTATTTGGCAGATTTAGGTTCATTGCTATGAACTGCTGTAAAAGCAGTTTAGTCCTTCCGTACAGTGTGTGATACAGTGCACTGTATCCCTGCAGCCAGATCAGTCACCTTCCATGCTAATGGCACTCGTAATTGAACACCTCTTGGAATGCTCTGAACTGCAAGCACAGGCACAAACTCATCACCATCTCTTTAAATTGGTAGCTTAAGATTATATATTCCTTGTCTCTCAAACACTTTAACATCAAGCCTGTTCTGCCTGCAAACAAAATCACGTTTTTCTCAGTTCTCTAAAGCACACCGTACTCCCGACAGCTTTGGGGGCTCGGGCTAATTCCGCACCCAGAGCACACACAGCAACATATGGCCCGAGTACCTTTAATGCCCCTCTGTTGCCTCTCTCGAGGTGGTAAAGTGGAACAAGCTCTCAGATTGCAACGAACAATCTCACAACAGTTACATCAGGCTCAGCAACTTCAGAGATTTGTGTAAATAGCCCAGACCTTTGGTCCATTTTCTACTCATCTGCAACAGCAGTGTCAGAAATAGAGCAAGCAACAGAACAAAGCTTTCTCTTAAGAAAACAAGCAGACAAGAAAATATATTGACATGCAAATGCATTGTATGACAGCAAGAGATCAGAACAATACAAACATAATTTTTGTCATGGGACGCCAAACACATTCCAAATTCGTAACGACAGGCTGCCCAAAGAAGCGGTGGAGTCGCCATCCCTGGAGGTGTTCAAAAAACACGGAGATGCGGCACCTTGCCGTGTGATCAGGGTAGCATTGGGTTGACATTTGGACTTGATGATCTTTTTTCCCAACTTAATGATTCTCTGATTCCAAATTAAAGGGTAATAACAAAGAAATAAAAAGATGGGACTGTGAGCTTCTGGCCTTGCACTTGAAAATGGAGCCCTGAAGCATTTATCCCTACCCCTAGCAAGGCAAAGTCAGTGCCAGCGTGGCAAGATTTCAGATTCTGAATGTGTGTGGTATTACTGCAGGTAACAGTGTTCAGGTTATCTTTCTGTTTCCAAAATGCAGTTGTAAGGAAAGCATAATCTTGTCTTGCACATGAACTTTAGCTAACGCTGGTGACAGAATCCAGATCCTATCTGCTGTGCTAAGACTCAGAGCTTATTTTTGTTACTAAGTTCCACTGTCATCGCTTGAGACTCGAGCAGGACACAGATCTGAGCCAGAAAATGCCATTAAATCCTTTCTGATTTGCAGTCAGTTTTTCAGTCCTATTTAAAGGTACATCAACCACCTACTTAGAGTAACTAAATCTGAACACTGAGGGAAGAATAAAATTCAGTTCCATTCAATCCCACATTAGCAGAAATACAATTTCAACACTACACAGAGTAAGCATATCTCAGGCATGCACCCTTTCAGTGCCGCACTGAGAGACCTGCTCATACGTTACCTGTTGTACATTTTTCTATTTTATTTTAAAAACCGTGGGAACAAAGAGATAGAAGATACATTTTCACATGTTTTATATTTTTATATACTACATGTTTGCAATAAGAAGAGTGACATCTTTGCTACTACAGAGATTAATGATTTAACACAGACCATGTTTGTGCTATTGTAGGTTTACAGAGAGGAACTGTTCTGTTGGAATTGTAACATTAATTTCCTAATTGTTTCTTTTTGTATCTACTTAAAAGACTTCATATTAACAATTATTCATAAGCCTTTCTTTTCCAAATTTTAGCTAAGTAATTTTTCTCCTACTGACTATGCAGGCTTTCTAAACGTGTTGAAAAAGCCTGTTTTATTCTGCCTATTTTTTTATAGACTAGTTCAATACACAAACCTAAAAGCAGCAAAAGAGAGAAGCTAGAAAATTGTAGTAATTTGTATTTTGAGCCAAAAAAAAAATGGCTGAGAGAAAAAAACAGTAAGAAAAAACTAACTAGTCTTCATATTGTGAAAGCAATCTAGTCTTTACTGTCAGAGGTGTGCTAATTTCTCTAAAAATGTAAGCACTCAACTGTAAAATTGTTGCTTTTTAACCAAATAATTGCTTTCCTGCTTTTGCAACATGTTCACCTGCTAGAAGAATCTGAAAGTTACTTTTTCTAGCCTATTTATTCTCCTTAGACATCTTAAATATTTGTGGTTTTTTCCCCCCAATAATTAAGTTGTATGGTATTATTATTTCTTTTTCTCTTCCTTGAAATTTTGTATTTCGTGTAGCACAGATAACAACTACCTGTCCTTGACCTGACATTCTGATTGCTTTCACAGCCCTCCCTTTAACCTAGTAGTAGAAAATAGATGGTGGAAATGGATTAAGACTCCACATTCTAGCTGTAATACACCTTTTTCCTCCGCCTGTTAAATCCTATTCAGTCAATGATGCCTTGACACATACATTTATTTAAAGAAAAATCCTTATACTTCTTGTCAAAACAGTTCTAACAGGCATAACAGAGCAGTGTGGATATCAGCGGTGTTAATTGTGGAAATCTGTAAAGAAAAATATTTCATGCAGTGTAATTCTAGCCAGAAGTGAAGTTCATACTACTGTTAAAACAAATCCTCACAGCAAATGTTTTATTACTTATCCCGTGTGCATGTGGAAATCTATTCAGGCATAATTATTTTAAGAGTGTGTTTAAATTACAGTTAACTCCCTGTAAATTGATGCAATTAGTGGCTCAGATTCATTAATCTCTCCACATTAAGCCTTCTGGAAGGCAGGGCAAGTCCTGCACACAGTGGGCTCACGCCGTTACTGTCCTGTCTGATGGCATTTCATCGGCCACGAGCCCAAACTCCCTGACTACCAGCGAACTGGCAGGTTCTCATGAACACAAAGATTTCTCTTTTCAGCCAAAGGTATAAAGGAGCCCTGAGGACTTCCTCATATTTATTTATCTGCTGTTATATTGTGGATGACTTACACTCTCCCCCTGGATGAAAATCTCCTTTAAATATTTCAGCATAATAAAAAGGAATTGCCCTGCGGTGGAATTGCAGGAAATTGCCTCTGGAGCAGATTTGCACAAGAAGGTGGCTGATGACACCTTCAGGTACATGTCAAACTCAGTCACAGAGGTAGAGGGGAGAAACTTGAGGATCCAGTGTGCTGTGAGTGGAAACAGATGCCTTCTTCAGAAAGTGAGAGTCAGATCCTGGAGTGGAATATCCCTTCACAGCTTTCTTTGGGAGAAGGGACCTGCTTTCTGTTACACATGCTGCCTCACACAGCATCAGCTCAAGTCCCAAACTGCGGTTTGCAGAGGTTACCTGAGTACTCTGCTCATCCCATAGTATTTTGAAATCCAAGTTATTATGTATTTTCTAGAAACTGGATTTACGCTTCTCTGAATAGGCAGACTTCTATCAACAGTTAGTACCATAACATCCTCTAGAGTATTTTTCCAAACCCCCTGTTTCAGGATTAAGTTTCAAGGGATAACCTGACACACGTACCTTCTGCATAACATTAATACTGACATTTCACATGACTGAGCTTCCTGCCTCAGGTCCAGACAACAGAGGTGCTGTCTAAGAACTGAACTGATAGCACCTTATTGTTAATTTTGGATAAGGAGGTACATGTAGTAGGTTACTCCACTAATGTCTCTTTTCCTTATCAAGCCAGACTAAAGGTTGTCAACTTCGATAGTCTCACCGTTATCGTACGACCACATCAATTCTTTTTCATTTCACCAGAGTGATGACCTGTGACACTCCAGCCTGGTGTCACATAACCTGGGGTTGTGACCCAGATAACACCTGGGGGTACACACAACAAAGACTCTTCGGTTCCCTTTCTTGGTCAACACAAAGCATCACTGATGTGGGCTTGTACATGCATCCTCCTTAGACAGATTTCTCCTCCGTGACAGCTGAAGATTACTCCTGCCAGACTATTTTTGCACTGTGCTCTGGCAAAAAAAACCCAAACGGTATCTTCAGCGATCTGGTGTTCAACAATACCTAGGTAGATAGGGCACAGAACAGCTTTTCTCTTGTACCTTCTTTCCTCCAATATTTCAGACTTAACTGAATACATGTATTTTATGTATGAACAGCACTGAAGATATCCACCCATATGCTGAGAGCAACAGCGTCAATGGCTGAAAGAAAAACTTTGTTTATACTAACAGTGGGTTATGGGAGACATTACTGTAAGATAGAACATGTGAGATTTCTGAAAAAAATAGAAATAGATGACAACTTTTATAATTGCTCTTTTCTGATGCAACCTGCTAAGGAGGAAAAAAATCTGTAGCTCTGCATATATTATTTATTTCACAGAAAAATAGCTGTCTTTCAAGAACATTATTACGGCTGGCTAATCAAACCCTCAAAATTTAGGATTTAACTAGTCTGCATGTTTCTGTCTTCATTTCCTGAAACAAGTTTGTCTTAAATGCATTCTGCTTTTATCCCTACAATTCAAACTCTATTTTCCACAGACCCCACTGAGGTCTTCCTCTATTTTCCACAGACTCCACTGAGCTGTTCCTCTTGCCCAACTATCTCTTGTTCTCTCTTACTCTCAGTTCTTTATTCTCTTTTATTGTTTCTTGCAGCACTCAGACCAGAGGGTTTTTCAAATATGAAACTTCAGTCCAAGTCCAGACAACAGATAAAATTCACCAGATCTTGCTGTGGTCTTAGTGTTTGATGTCTGCCTATCAGCCCATATTTCAGCTATTTTCCTGTTTTCTTGAGAGCTACAGAAACACATCTGCTGCTGAAAGTGGTGTGTGATACTTGACAGGGCTTGGAGAAGGTACAGCCAGCCAAGTTACCTGCCAAGAAGCAGAAGTATCTAACAGACCTCAGTTAAAACTAACAGACCTCAGTAAAGTTACTCAGTGAACCTCAGTAAAAGTAAATGCATCTCTGAAACTACCCAGCAGACTTTAGTAAAAAAGGTAACAAACCTGGATGAAATTACCCAATAGACTTCATAAAAATTAATTGGGTAGCACTGCTGGCAGTGCTGCCACACCTCTGGCTCCAGTGAAGGTTGCCTCCCTTTGTATGCATGGCAGTCTCAGGCAGGGAGGCATCTCACCAAGGCAGAAACCGGTACAGAGGCAGAGTGGTTTGGGAACATGGCACTGCTCTTGAAATGTCATGCGACCTCTTGCACAGAACATCCTCGCTGTTGCTGATTTTGGCTGGGCAATGACTACGCTGGGCACTTTTGCCTGCACTTTAGGATTGCTTCTGTAATACCGGGAGAGTGTCCTCCTGACAAGTCACAAACGACTGCAGGCTCAGAAAAGGCCATTTCTAAGTCTCAGACTGAACACAGAGGAAGTTTTGTATAGTTTCAGCAGAATAGCAGGAAGACAGCGATAGTTACCTTGTACCACACCACATCTGGCTCTTGACTGGCTGTTTTGTAATCCTCAATATCAGGACAGAAGATTGTCTTCCTCTTAGTGACTTCTGATTTTTCCAGATATCTGATCTTGCTGTTGTAGCAAAGCCCAGATTCGTTTTCAGCTACTGTCAAGGACATGGACACCTTCATGCAATACGTTGAGTTTCTGCAGAGACAGACAGATATTTTCATTTATCCTACCTCCTTTTTACCATCTTTGTCTCAGTACAGTAACTTTCTTTTTTAGCACCATAAGTTCCTTTGTTAAGCTCTCATCTTCACAAATGTTTCAGCCACACATTCCAATAGCGACTGTCACGCGGTGTACTTCCAACACAGATAAATTACAAGACAATGTAAAGGCTCATTTCTGATTTACTATGAAGAACCCCAGAGGAATTTTGTCGACAAGTGATCTGACCCAGCACAGCAGCAATTTTGAGCCTACAAGTCTACAAACACAAAAACTTGTTGGCACCTCACAAGCTGCTCAGGATGCACTGTCCCATTTTCTCTGTGTGTTACACACGCTTCCCCTCTCCCTCTTTCTCTCCCACTGCCAGAAGATTTCTCTCCAGCACGCAGTGTGCTATACATTTGAGAGGAAGGGTTATGTGCTGGATACTAAAGTACGTCATGCAGGAAGGCTTCATCCTCCTGAAGGAACCTGGTGGGTCAACCTGGACTGGGCCAGCAGCCCACCCGGCGGCTTTATCGCTCCCCCTCAACAGGGTCAAGATAAAGAGAAGGAGTTCACTTCCCAGTTACCATCACAGGCAAAACAGACTTGACTTTGAAAAAACTCCAACTTTAATTAATTGCAAATTAAAATCATTTTGGATGGTGAGAAAGGCAAAAAAGCTAAACCACATTCCCCTCACCACCTTTTTTCCTCTTCTTCCTTCCCAGGCGGCACAGGGGTGAGGGTGAGGGGTTGTGATCTGTTCACAGCAGCTCCTCTCAGCCACTCCTTCCCCCTCACACGCCCCTCTGCTCTGCTGGGATCCCCCCTGCCTGGCTCTCGGGGCCACTTTCTCCCGAGCCCCTCACTGCCCAGTTTTGCCCTTTCCCCAGGCGCCACCAGCCTCGCTGAGGGGCTCAGCCCTGCCCTGGGGCCACTGGAACCTCTGAGGCCCGCTGTCAGACTCCACACACTGGCACCCGGCGCAGATACATGTAAAGTCAGACTGGTGGTTACAGGGATACATGCTGGCCTTAAAGTCTTGAAAAACGTAATTCCTTAGCACTTTAAACCTTTGCCTGCTCTATCACAAAGATCCTTGATGGAGTTAAATCTGGGTGAGTGGACTACGAGCTACGCCTAGTTTCTCTTAGCGTCAGGGTAGAATAAACACAACCAGCTCCACAATCACGAAAACAGGATTAAATGAAACTCCTTCAGACTTGCATCTTCAACAGAGCTATCAGACACCTAATAAAACCCTCTCAAACTGGTGTCTGTCATGGTGTTACTGTGAAGCATTTGCACTTTGCACAGGATTGCTGCAAACCAGCTGTCAGCTTCTGCTCACCATTAGGGATCAGAGCAAGCTACAAAGTACAAGCAAAAATATAATGAGGCTCTTCCTCCTATTATGCGTCATTTTAACTGACTGCCTCACAACCAAAAATTCTAGAGTAAAACCTGTGTGCCTGCCGGTTACTCCCATCGAAGGGAGTTGTGGATAGCTCTTGCAGGAGATGTTGCCGCTTCGCCACTGCCTCTTCCATCGCTCTGCTTGAAAGAGTCCAGCGCAGAGCCACAAAGATGATGGAGTGGAACATCTCCCTGGTGAGGAAAGGCTGAAGGAGCAGGGTCTCCTTAGCGTGGAGAAGAAGAGGCTGAGGGGTGACCTCACAAATGTTTATAAATATGTCAAGGGGGAGTGTCAGGAGGATGGAGCCAGGCTCTGCTCAGTGATGTCCAAAGATAAGAGAAGGGGCAATGGATACAAGCTCCACAAAAATATTAGGAAAAACTTTTTCACTGTGAGGGCGACAGAGCCCTGGCACAGGCTGCGCAGGAAGGTTGTGGAGTCTCCTTCTCTGGAGACATTCAAAACCCACCTGGATGCGTTCCTGTGCGATCTACTGTAGGTGATCCCGCTCTGGCAGGGGGGCTGGACTAGATGATCTCTAGACCTCCCTTCCAACCCCTGACATTCTGTGATTCTTTGATTCTGTGATCACAAGCTGGTTCAGATGAAGCAAGATGGTGGCACAGCAGACAAAAACTGCCCTGTGCACCTGAAAAGCAATCCATCAGTCAAACCCTGGCATCAGTCATAGAATCATGGAATAGTTCAATTTGGAATAAACCGTAAAGATCGTCTAGTTCCTGCCATGATACTGGCTGCTTAATCCCTCCAATTAGACTCATGATAATGCTTTTAATTTTTTTTAAAAACAATAAAATCCAACATGCTCCGTAAGAAATCTTTTCTCACACAACGTTTGAACATGTCATTCTGTCAAGTGAGCCTGTAGTTAGGAAGAAAATAGAAAAGTCTATACGGACACTTCATCACAGCTCTAAGCTTCATACTAAACAAGTGCTGACAAAACACCATGCCAAGGGCTTCTTGTTAAAGATGTGCCATGAGCAGGTATTTGCAGAAAGAGGTATTTGCATGGCAAATCCACAGGCAACCTTCAGAAATCTCCCACTTTCACCATCGTTCATGTTATGTATTCAGCAGAACCACAGATCTCCCCCTTAGCACTCCTTTCTCTTCAAAATGTCACTCATACATTTATGTAATAAAATCGGTGGATATTTTTCCTCTGTCCCTCACCTCAGAGTGAAACGGCTTTCTTTGAATACTGCCATGATGTGTTTCAGTTGAGAGGCTATAAAAAAAGTCTCATCACCACAAACTGCACAAATCGTATTATTTTACCTGAAACACAAGTTCTCTGGACTGAAAAAAAAAAAAAAGCATCATTTTGGGCAGGCTTTTCAGAAGTACTTCTATGATTTAGGAAACACAAGTCTACTTTCTCCCAAACTACTGGCTTTTGAAAAGGATTGTCTTCTTCGTAGGAAGGAAATAAAACATATTCGTAAAGTTTCAATGCTTCCTAATACAGCACTGAAAATCCACAAAATATAGACACAACTACTCAGTAAAATCAATAGTAATTAATCAGTAATGATTATTTAACTTTTCTGAATGCCTACAAATATTACTGAGTGCAAATAAGGCCACACATGTCCAGTACCAATGGTTCAGGCTAATCAAAAATAACGACTTTGAACAAGCTGTCCATTACTTGGTGTTATTTAATAGTGCTGTATTTTCAGCTAACAATCTTGCATTATTTAGATTGTATTTTGAACAGTGCTGGAGGCTACTTCTATTTAAAATGCTTCCTGGAACCGCAACCTAAAAATGTAGTATTCTTTTTATTAGCTACAATTAGAATTGAGTAGAATTGAGAAAAATAAGCGCCTGGTGAGCACTATCACTTTTGTTCACACTCCATGACCGAGACAACAAATCTATTCAGGCCTACGATGACGAAGCCCTCACTGAGCCAACAGCTAGAGACTTGAAAGCCTCATGAATGCTTCTTCACCAGCCACTCACGTCAGCACTACTGCTGGCAACCCAGAAAAGGGCAGCTCCTGCAGGAATTCCAGTGAATGAAGTCGCAGCCTTCCTTTCACCTACTCAGTTCAGGGTAAAGATTTCAGTCACATGCAAAAGGAAGCAGCAGTTTGATCAGCCTCACTGTTTTTTCTCAATGTTGAAGCAGAAGTCTAGGAGATGAAGTTTGTAGATGTGAGCCAGTCCTTGCTGTGCTAGGCAAGCTTTTCCCCAGGATGGTATGAGTTTCAATGCTCAGTCCTCTAAACACACGATGGGTCTGAGCTGACTTTTTCATGGCTAGCATTTTTCTCTCTGCTCAGATGCTGTGAGACAGAGCTTCCTAAAAAGAAACATTCCCTTCGTTTTAACCAGAAGATTGCCATGGAATTGACCATAGTCATTCTACACAGGAATTTGTAGATGAATCTACACAGAAATAAACTTGTAATTTGAAGTGTAACTTGCAGAACAATGTGCACTTGGTCTCACTGGCACATGGGAACATGCCATCTTCCCTCCCTTTTGGGGTCTGGGCCATAAAGGGGCTCTCTAGAATAGAATCACAGAATCATAGAATCATAAAGGTTGGAAAGGATCTTTAAGATCGTGAAGGCCAACCTACAGCCCTACACCACCCTAACACTAAACCAACTCCTGAAGTGCCACATCCAACCGTTTTTTAAACACGTCCAGAGATGGTGACTCGACCACCTCCTTTGGCAACCCATTCCAATGCTTCATCACCCTTTCAGTGAAGAAGTTTTTCCTAATATCCAATCTAAACTTCCCCTGGTGCAACTTGAACCCATTCCCTCTTGTCCTATCGCTGTTCACTGGGGAGAAGAGGCCAACACCCGTCTCACTACAGCTGCCTTTCAGGTACTTGTAGGAAGTGATAAGGTCTCCCCTCAGCCTCCTCCAGGCTGAACACCCCCAGCTCCCTCAGCCTCTCTTCATAAGACTTACCCTCCAGTCCCCTGATCATTCTGGTTGCCCTTCTCCGTACCTTCTCCAGCACCTCGATGTCCTTCCTGTACTGTGGAGCCCAGAACTGCACACAGGACTCGAGGTGTGGCCTCACCAGTGCCGAGTACAGCGGCACAACCACACCCCTAGAAGGTGACAGCTTGAGGGAGAACTCAGGAAGGGGATCACAAAGCAGTTAATGGTCACCACAGCATTGCTTTTATCACCTGGGTAAATAGACAGGAACATTATGGTGTTGGCCACCATGCCGGCCTCTGAGGTGATGGGAACTCACCCACAGAGGTCCCTCAAAAAGCCCAGAGAGCTGTCGATGCAGCTCTTTCCTTCCAATTGTTTTCATGACTTCTGTGTCCATGAGAGCTCTCCTTGATGAGCTCCATTTAACTTGTTTATGGTAGGGGTCTTTTTAAAATTTTGTTGTTGTTCTAAAAGTGTGGTGACTGACTAGCATGAATCCTACCTTTATTGCTTTGCTTCATTTAAAAGCTAAACAGATGGCCTATGAATTATAAAAAGGAGGATCCACTTTTGCTCTCAGCACATGGTCATGGAGCTTGGTGGGGGAGATCAGTGCTGCCAGCAGTTTGCAGACCGGCAGGAAAGGTTATAGGGATATGTTGAATGGGGAAAGCCGGAATGCAAGAACAATAGATCACAGAAGTAAAGCTGGTAACCAGAGTTTTGCTGTCAGAATTGGTGGTTGAAAGGAATAAAAAGGAAGTATCTTCCATGTGGATGGGGAAGATGCTGGAGGGCTTCCAGTCGTGATCTCAGTATTGTAAGGCCAGGTAAGAAGAGTTGTATAGAAGCAGAGAATATTGGAACCCAAATGAATTTGGCAGGCCGCAGCCAGTCTATTTTACATATGTAAAGGAAATAAGTCCATGAGTCTGAAAGCATGTTTTTTAATAATTTGTCTTTTCTGAAAGGTTTCCAAGCTATTCATTTTCCAGGGGATTTTCATTTTCCAATGGATTCCATTTCTACAGGAGGTAGCAGCAGTCTTACGGGGAACAGGAAGAGAGAAAAAAAGGAAGAATCGCTCCATAGTACAAAGACCAAAAAATTGTTTTATGTTTTCACACTGAAACTAAGATTTGTAATTCTCTGTTTCAAGGGAGTTATAAACCAGGCCTACTCTCTCGACTGGAAATGTGAAGAAGAGTGTAGCTTTGCCAGAGTTCACAAAGCAGTTTCCTTTGTTCTGGTGGCAAGGCAATCCCCAGGCCACCTGGAACCAGCTCTGAACCACAAACTGAAGCCAGCTTAGAATCCCAGAGAAAACCACAGGGAAACGCAGGGTCCCAAAACAAAAGCAAGTAAAATTCTGAGTTTGGCTTGACTTCGAAGGAAGGACGAGAGGGAAAATGGAAGGCTATAAAGAAACGGATAAGAAGGACATCTGAAATTGAAGTGGTAATCTCTAAATTATTTTTCATCTTGGTTTGAGTTCAAGACAATTCATCAGCTCTGTGGCTGAATTCAGATTAGAAAAAAATATTCATAGCTTTGGAAAAAAAAATTTGGGCATCTGTGCTTCTGCTAAGTGAGAGTCAAGTAAAACAACTTTGTCTCTCGTATGCATGGAAACCCCCTGCTGGAGTTATCGATTTTCTCCTAAAGAGAACAGAGGCAACAAAGTGGTTGAGAATTTTAGATCTATTCAACAACAACAACAAAAATCCCTACATTTGAATTGCATACTTATACAAGTAGATTTGAATATTATTTTTTTTCCCTTGCAGGTTCATTTTTCATTAAGTATTGGGGGTTTTATTACATTCTAATACTCTGGGCTTAGAATGAAGATTACAGTGGTAGAACCAAAAGGTGGGAAGTGTATTTATCAAAGCACTGCTCAGGGAACAGCACAACTCAGACTTAGATCCCTCTTGATGTACCTGAACACTGTCTGTTTTAATGACATTTTCATTGGCTCATGGAAATATTTTGCAGGACTGTACAGGGCAACCCTTACAATCATCTTTGCTCATTCTGAGTTAAAGCAATAACGGCAATAACTACACCAGCAACTGCTTTGTCCATTTGAAGGTCGACAGCAATTAATGCACTATCAGATCCACTCCTGGCTGCTTAAGAATGTGCTATGTGCTTTGTTATCAGCCTTAAGACTTAATTGAGCATTTGATTGTTTTCCTCTCTCTTCAAGAGAATTTGATAAATGTATTCCTGTCTAAATTTTACACTTCACATAATGGTTATCAGGCAGTTTCATTGGTATCTGAGCTTATTTTTCGCTCAGATCAACAAGGTCATGGTTAGATGACCTGCTTAAAGAAAAATGAGTTCTATCTTATCATTGTTCAGATCACACTAACGTAACATATTTCCTAAAACCAAATGGCTTATTACTTACTCTTCCAAGGATTCATCCAAGTGCTAACTTATTTCTCAGTGGCTACATGTTTGGGGTCATTGTCTGGAAAAGATCAAACTCCAGCTTGTGGTGTAAATCACTCTCAGAGGTTAGATCCTTCAAAGTTTCTGGATTTCTTCTTCTTTTCAGTTTGTCAAGTGAGAGAGCAATGCCCAAAGAGGAACAACTCAGCAGATTGCTGGCATTGCTGTAGTTGTTCCTTGAACCACTGGCCAAGAGGCGCAGTGATTCTGGAGCTTGTGTGTGTCACACCTTGGCTGACACAATCCCAAACATTCCCGTCTTGTATTTTGCTTGCTCACTGCTATTACAACTGTAATTCTAATACCAACCCCTATGCAAGACAGTGAGAAATCCTAATCCCACATTACCTCTCACTTAATGTCTGACTGGTTTTTAAGATCTTACTAGTAAAAGAGAACAACACCATGGAAGTACGATCTCAGAAAATTAAGTGCTAAAACAATATGATGTTATAAATCAAATATTTCTACATTATCTCTCCTTCCTTCGATCCTTCAACAGAGACCTGCATTGTGAATCTAGACACAGGTACTGTTCAAGGCCCCATTCTCTTCAAGTAGAAAAAGTGTTGAGGTAACCCATCACTCTAAGAATTTTTATTCTTTCGGTACTTCTTTTCTCATAAGATTCAATCGCTACACAACACTCACTAGAAACAAGACAACACTCCAAACTTGACTAAAACATACTACGTGTCCCCGAGGCCCAAGTTTTACCAGGAAGAAAGGCTATACCATCACTATTCAAAAGAAAAAAAAACTTCTGAGCAAAGTCAATGAAAGATAATTTTTAAATTATTGCATTAATGACAGCTTGAAAAACACAATCGAGGATGTCTCCTCAAGTCAGCCATCAGGAATATAGTTCTCACCAGAGACACTTGAAAGCAAGACCCAGACTCCTCACTGGGAGTTTAGCCTTGATTAGGGAATTTTCAAGCTTCCTAGATATGGGGACAGAGAAGAAAAGATGTTCAGATCTGGTGGTTGGGCAGAGTATCGCACAGCTGGATTTCCCTCATCAAAGTTTAGATCTAAGTTTAAAGTTGGATTTCAGCTAATATCCTTATTAAAGGGGAGATGTGACACAAAAATGTCAGGACGTGCCTAGTACAGTCAGGGATACAGCCCGTAGCAGCAAGGGTGATTTGAAAATTCAGGCACAATCTCTATTATCATGTTTCTTAAGTCTCTCGGAGAACAGTATTTTGCAGTCGGCCTGATTTGCACACGGTTAAGGGTCAGGAGGAGTTATTTCTTATGTGGCTGCCTTCACACACACATGCACTGGTCCTGCTGACCTCTGCATCGTGACAAAAGTGACTGAAAAACAAAGACATCATCAGTCAGTCATTCCAACAGAGACTACTCAGGCACAGAGAGAAAATCTTCTAGCGTTTAATTTGAATCATACAGGTCAACAATGTTGCTTGGTTTTGTGGGGCTTCTAAGTCTTTAAAAAAATGCTAACTATTAGAAATGAAAATATAATACAGAACACAGAAGAAGTGCTGAAGCCAAAAGAACATCAAGTCATCTCAGCATATCACACCTAAGTTAATGAACTATCTGGTCTCTATCAGCCTCAGCACATCCTGCTCCAGCCGAAGAAATCCTGTAATTGGCTGGGTTTGCTCTCAGGGAAAATTTCTTCCTTGCCCCTAAGAATTACAAAGCAGCAATTTGCCCTGAAGTTTGCTACTGCAAATGACTAAGCCCTTTTCATTTATTTCCTAATAATTTTCTATTAGAACTTTGGAGATCACAGTTAAATTATATTTGTCTTACTGAAAAGCCACATTACAAATGACATAAATCTGAGGCACAGGGACAACTGCTCCCAGGCAAGTATTAAGAAATCCTCTTCCAATAATTTAGTATTTCCAATACCCTGCTTCTGAGAGCACTGAACACTTTCTCATTTATTTCCTCCAAACCACACAGTGTGTGAGTTAGTGTAGCTACTCCTCTATGCTTTTTTTTATTAGACACCTAGCACAGAAAAGCTGCCTTCTGGATACCCATTAGACTTGATCACATTGCTAAACCTCACTGATTTTTTTGCCTCAGGGAGTAAAAACTGTGAAGCAAATCCTTCTTCATTCATGCAAGTCCTACTTTGTAGATGCAATGAGGAAAGGCAAGCCCCTCTCAGTTTGCATAAGGGCAACTGAGCACATCAGCCATTGGATCAATTATTATCTCTTAGGGGCATACAAGGAATACCATCATGAAGCATCATGAAGGGAATGTTCTTATTCCGATTTGCAATGAAAACTTTTTGAGTTCTGCAGCTGAATCCTCCTGGCCGTGTCTTCCCTCAGGTGTCTGCCAGAAAAGAATAAATTATCCTCCAGGATCACTTAACCGAACACCAGTTTAACTCCCCACGATTCTGTCACATTGTACTTTGGGGATGATGGATTTCCTCAGGAAACCTTCCGTTGGTCTATCTACGACATTGTCTACTGACACGTTATAGTTACAGCTGGCTCGATGTGGGTTTCAACAGGAGTGGTACCTGGGCAGTAGGCACATTCTCCTACATTTTTATTAGGAGAAAGAAGGGAAAAGAAAAATCCCTGACATGTTGGAGAGAGGATGGCATCTTGGCATTCTGCCTCCTGCATGCAAAGCTGACTGCATGAGAAAGCAGTCACCCCACACTGTGCCCTTTCTTTCCACCAGGCAAGGTTTGAAGCCCACCAGGGAGGACACTTCTTCCATGAGCAACCACTGACAATGAGCTGAAACATTACTGAGGCTCTGCAGCACATGGAGCTTTTGCTATGGCTACTTGTAGGGACTGGAAAGTAATGTCAGTCATTTTAAAGGTATCTGAAGCTGGGATTTTACTATCAGGAAAACTGAAGGATACATGATATTTTAATTCTTGTGCATGCTGATGCAACAGGAAAGTTGTTGGATGCTTTCCAATCATACAGCAACGTGGGCATTTCTGCTTGAAACCCTGACTGTTCCCACAGCTTCTCATCAACAGTAAACACTGGCTTTCAGAAAGACAGAGGATGGATATTTTCTCATTTCAAGCTCTGGAGAAGGAGGGTGAGTGAGCAGAAATATACATATCACTGGGGAAAGGAAACAAATCTTTGTTTTTCTGCAAGTGTAAGTGTCAAAAGAACAGACAGAACTGATTTCTCTCAATACAGACAATGTCATCAAAATGATTTGCAGAAGCACCATCATTTTTTACACAATTTTAGAAAGAAATGTAGAAGCATTCTCATTCTACTTTGCCCTGCATTTTGATAATGCCAAAACAGTGTAAGTCAGTAAGTTAAATTTTATTTCATCATGAATCATACTGACTTTATATTGTATCCAGCCTAACACTGTATTCAAGTATTGAATACCATATATCACATGATTTTGTTTATACAGAATCAGTCACTTTTAATGTGGAAAACGTCACACACTTTCAACGCGTGACATTTAACGTTAGTGTCATACAGAGCCTGGGAAGACAATGCTGTGCTCAATCCATGCACTTGCTCCAAGTGTGAAATTTAGCTGGCTCCAACAGACATCCCTGGGACAGCACAGCCGTGAAAGCTGATCATGTAACAGTGTGCAAGTCTAAGAGGTAACTATCCAATGTGTAATTCGTCCACTACTTAGATGTGTTCCTCTTGGATATTCGAAGATTAAAACATTGACCCACTAGAAAGTATCATCTCTGGATGTTTTCAGAATAAGTCTATGCGAAAAGAAAGCACTTGCCAGTGAAGCACATGGGAGGAGGTATTCTATGACTAAACTGGAGTTACAACACTGCATTCGAAGGGATTTGAGATACAAACCCCTTGTCATGAACAACTCAGCAGTGAATAAAGCCAAAGCACCTGAAAATGGAAATTCAGTAATAGCAAGATACTGCCATCAACAAAGTGAATGTATTAAAACACATATCATAAGAGCCACAAGAGTTGGCTGCAGAGAAAACAACATTACCCCTACATATTTTCAGATTGTGATTTAGCCCAGCTTTCCTCGTTGGTCTCTGTTTCGGCATGAAAATTCTTTTGCTTGGAAGCCAGATTTCCAGTGCACAGAAAAGTGGTGCAACTTCTCCCGGGATGTCGGGTGCAAGCTGCAGTCCAGGCTGTAGGCATCTGAAAAAAGTTCCTCAGTCCCACCCAACAGCCACTGAAGTGAGAGCACAAAAGTTACACCACAAATGAAGTTTTTTTACTGACAGCGCCTCCAGGCTGTCTAAATCTGATTTTGATTTGCTCAGTATGCGCTCCACAGACATTCAGAAGCTGGAAGGCTTAAACTCTAGTATTGGTCTATTTTATTACTGCTCAGAAAGTAGTATCTTGATATTGGACCAATTGCTCAGCAGAGGCTCGATTCTTCTGTGCATGTCCATAGCAATGCTGCTCTCCATTAAGAACTGTGCAGACAGGGACCAAGTAAGGGAAGAGGGATACGCAGATTTCCTGACTTGATTTGTTGGCAGTTCCCTGGCATCAAATGCTGGCATTAAAGATCTGCAGGCTTACTGCTTCATAAGCATTCGAGGCCCTCACTCCCTTGTTGTTCTGCAGCCCGTACAAAAACCCAGGCTTAGCTCTGTGAGCCAGTCTGGCAGCCACGAGCCTGCACCTCCTGCTTTCCCTGCACGCCCTCAAGGCTTTGTACCCACCTGATCCACATTATAGGAATTGAGTTATTTTATTTCACCAATAGTTAATTAGAAGCAAATATACACCAACGTTTCACTGATCTTGCTCACAAAGCGTTTATTCAGCACTTCAGTGTATTTCAGAGTTGGGATCGGTTAGAAAGAAAGGGCTCCAGGAGCAGACCCTTATTGAGGGCAAATGTGCACCTAAATTTTGCTGAGATTTTTCCCATAGCTCATCTTCTCTTCTTTCATCAGTTTAAAAAGATCTAAGTAGGCCCAGTTCTTATTGTCTCTTTAAAAACCAGAGGCTTTTAATGCAGAAAAGAAACACCTTTGTTCAGGGTGCAAAAATCAGCAGATGATCGGGCAAATGACTTACATACTCAGAACTTTAGGGCCACCTTATGCAGTGAGATCTGTTTCAGTTTCCAAAAATCCCAGAACACTAAACCTCTGCAACAGAAACGCTGAAAGCTTTATGTGGAAGTAGCACTGGTGAGTGCTGTACGATTAAAGGCATATTCAGAGCCTGTACTCCAAAAGGACCTCCAGAACCAACCACTTCCATACTGGGCAGTAAAGTCAGGATACAAATATCCCAGCACTTATCTGGGAACTGTAACAAAACACGCATCTATCCATTAGTCAGGATCCCTTTCAGATGTCACTGGATCCCTGATTTGCCACAGAAAAGGCACCTAGAACAGAGCAGATCCATGGATCCATGGACTAGCTACCACAGCTCAACTCTGCACTCTTCTAAAAGTTCTTGCAAAATCAAGACCCCTTAATATGCTGCAGCCATGCTCAACACTGGAGTAAACCATCGCACTTCAGTTCATATCTGAGTGTTAGCTCAATGTCAAAAAGTATTGTGAGCAAAGTAAGTTTTAATGCAACAATAATTTCCTCCTGTTACACACACACATCCACATCTGCCTATAGAACAATGTCGAATTAGTTAATAAAGGAGAGGCAATTTTTACATTATGGTATCAGACCTCCTCAGCCTGGAGAAGCAATCTCTTTCATTAAGGCTGCTCTAATACTCCTTAATTGCATTCAGTATTACAGGTTCATTTACAAAACAGACATTATGATTATCAAAATGACAATTCTGTATAAGAAAGAATTCGCTGACATATCTAATTTTTACCCATCTCCAGATCAGTCATATCAGCCTATCCTTCGCCTGCTCATACGCACTCTTTTAAAGCAGCCTAAGAAAAATTCCTTCCAATTGCTTCTAAGACACTAATGCCTTGATCCCACAAGCACCCGTGAGCAATCAGAAAATGCAGCTTCTTCAAAAACAGGGTTGTGGGGTTTTTAGAATTGTGAAGAACTTTTTCAACAGGAAATTCAGTGAAATGTGCAGTTGTCACCTTCCCCATAGTTTTCTTATTTGCCATGTTGTTTTGACTGGGGAAAAAATAACGAGTTGCTGGAGCATGAATTAGTATAGCTCTCACTATTGCCTGTGACATCCTTTATGTACAATTTGCTAAAACCCCTTGGTGTTCAATTCCCTTCTACCAGAGAAGATCGTCCCACCTCAAGTATGAATTTCAGACAAAACAGTTCTAAGGAGTCTTGATGTGCTTGAACGTTCTGGCCACTGGGACACGGAAACATGGGTTCCCACCCTTTGGTCAGCACCGGGAACTGTACCAGGACTTCACAGAATCACAGAATGTCAGGGGTTGGAAGGGACCTCCAAAGATCATTTAGTCCAGCCCCCGTGCCAGAGCAGGATCACCCAGAGCAGGTCACACAGGAACGCGTCCAGGCGGGTTTTGAATGTCTCCAGAGAAGGAGACTCCACAACCTCCCTGGGCAGCCTGTGCCAGGGCTCTGTCACCCTCACAGGGAAAAAGCTTTTTCTAATGTTTCTGTGGAACCTCCTATGTTCCAGCTTGTATGCCACCCCTTGTCCTGTCATTGGATGTTGCTGAAAAGAGCCTGGCTCTGTCCTCCTGACACTCCCCCTTGACATATTTATAAACATTAACAAGGTCACCCCTCAGCCTCGTCTTTTCCAAGCTAAAGAGACCCAGCTCCTTCAGCCTTTCCTCATAAGGGAGATGTTCCACTCCCTTCATCACCTCTGTGACTCTGTGCTGGACTCTCTCCAGCAGTTCCCTTCTCTCTTGAGCTGAGGGGCCCAGAACTGGACACAATATTCCAGATGTGGCCTCACTAGAGCAGAGTAGAGGGGGAGGAGGACCTCTCCCGACCTACCAGCTACTCCCCTTCTAACACACCACAGGATGCCATTGGCCTTCTTGGCCATGAGGGCACATTGCTGGCTCATGGGCATCCTGACCTCCCACATCCTTGGTGAGTGGCTAGAAAGACATCAATTTAGATTTGAATTGCTTCTTTGTGGAGGAAAAACTTGAGAAGTTCTAACTTTATGTTGAATCAAAAGCATTTTCCTCCCCATTTTTTTTTCATTCAGCTGCCAAACCGAAAGTCTCAATCGCGTACACAACCCTAAACCATGTGTTGCGCACTGATGGGCACAGTCACCTCTTCATTTCCACTGCACTGATTCTCTACCAGTCTCTATTAATTCCATCTACAAAAGGAGGCATTTGTAACAAAAATTGTTAATGTTTCTATAAAATAAATTTATATTCTAGAATAACTGCTCTCATTTGTGACCTCTCAATTCTCACAAAGCAGGTGAGCCTGCTTAATGACTAAAACGCAAACATCTGCTTATCCCTCTCCACATAAAATGGATTAATAAAGCTGAAATCACACAGTTAATGGTGTGGATAGTCTACCACAAAACTGAGATCATATTTCAGAACATTACATCTAGACCATTTTAAATGAAATTAAAATAAATTACTATTTTCTCAGCTATTCTAAGTCACCTTTGATTTCATAAACAATAACAGCAAGGATACATTGCCAAATTTTTGGAAGGAAAAATTAACTCAGTAAAGGAAGAAATCTGGTCTTTTACATGTAACCAATACTTCTAATATTCTGCACTCTAACATAAATCTGGAAAAGGCAAAAATATCTGTAATTATATAAGAAAGTTCTGTCCAGAGCAGCAAAATTGCATAATTGACAAGAAAGATCTTATTGCTGTGTAATGTCTTCCAAGAAGCATGCCATATAGTTTTTACTTGAAAATGAGGAGAATGGGTGAATTATTTAATCATTTGCCCATTTGTTATGAGAACTACTTTGTCATGTAAACGAGCAAAGAGTTTTGAAATTTCCCAGAAAAAAAGTATGTCCCAGAATTTGTTCCAAGATCAATTCTTCCTTGTTCCCATAGGATTCACATTAGAATTTTCAGGGTATTAAAGTAGTAACTCGATTATCACAACAGTGACTTCTTATGGAAAAAGTATAGCTCCCTTGAAACATGTAAATCACCATCTTCCCGTAATGTTTCAAAATCACCCAGTTCACATCACACCAAACCTGTGACAGAGCAGCTAATAAAAGAACAATTAACTCCAAAGGCTGCAACACAGACTCGACAGTGAGTTTGGCAGATGCATCTGACAGTTGAACTGGACGTTGGTCCCCAGGACAAACCATCATGAACCACAGCACAATCTTTGATTTTAGCAGCATTTTTCAGATCAAAATGGACAAAGGCAGCTGAGACAAGGCAGCAAGACATAGCAAAGACAGAGAAAGGGCAAATTCCAAGCTTTGAACAGTGTTGTTATTTTGCTGGAAATATGTGATATTACATACATCAAACTTGTGTATAATTTCAGTATGGACCAGGAGACGACGAAGCAAGCTTGACTCTCTCAAAATAGTTTAAAACTGAATCCTATTAAGCATCTGTAAATTCCTCTCAATTCAAAACTGCATCATTTAAGAAATATTTATTCATTCATTCTTAAAGAGTTCTCATTTTTACCTTCTCATTTTAGGCATAGAGCTGACATCAACATCCACATGATGGAAATCACAAGCTCCAGCACATGCTTAATTTAAGGCTCATCCAACAGTTCCAAAATACTTCTGAGACACACATTTCAAGACCAAACAAGGTCTGCTTAAATACATGACAAATCATAACTGCATATTAAAATAAACATTTCTTCAAAACTAGACAGAACTGTAACTCCCCATGGCCTAGCCCCATCGGAAAAATTCAATCTGTGTCTAACTCTTGAATAACTCAGAGGATTTGAAAAGGAGCATTACTTAGCCAAAATATTTCATGATTTAAGAAGTATCCAGTTCTGAAGCTTTATGGCAAACTGAGAACTTGCAGATGTTGCTCTTAAAAAAAAAAGTAATTAAGTGAAAGCACATGTTTAATTATAGGTATTGGAAGAGGCAACTATAATTACTAGGGAAATTAATTTTGAGACAAAGCATTATGTGACATATATAATTACAAGAATAAAAATAATGAATATGCATTAACTGGAAGAATATCTCAATCCTGAGAGCTAAATTTAAACATTTTGTTTTAACCAGGACACTCTATACATTCTTAGTCAGACTTTAACACAATACCCACCTTAGAACACAGGTGTAGAACCCACTGTCTTGCAACTCAACCGAGTGAAACCATATTGAATCTTCATCCTTGCTCATCCTAACTTCAGAAAATATAATGGGTTCTTCTAAATCTCCTTTGTTTTTGTACCACATAAGTCTAAGACCTGTGCTTTGGGCCATGCTATAATTAGTTCTGATATAGCTGTAGAAAAGGGCACATTTCACTCGGACTGGTTCACCTGCCAAAGCCATGTATGTCTTGAGATCCACTGACCAGTCAATGCAACCATCAACTGAAAGCAAAACAATAATAAAAAAATATTAGATACAGAATATTTTTTCAAGATAGTGAAAGGCAGCTTGTGAAATGCAATGCAATGAATTAGAAGAACCTTGGTTTTATAGCAATGTGAATAGCCTGAAGCAGCTATTAAAGGGTTTTATTTTTTTTTTTTTTATTTTAGCTGCATGTAGATGCTAATGCTGAGGCAATAAACAGAGCACATTGGGCCTGCTCAATTCCATTTCTTTAGATACCATTACTTACATCCCCAAACTACTACTTCTTTAATAAATAAACCAAGTGTTTTCACCTTAAATATTTGCTACCTATGCAATCAAGCTTAATATAGCAAATGCACAAATATGAAAAGGGATCTTTTGATGTTCTGTTCAGCAAAAAACTTTTGAAACACTTTCTTGATACTTCACTTTAAAAACGAACATGTCAGCCAGTTTAATAAAAGAATACTTCTCCCCACAATTTCTTCTCCCATTATTTTAAATCATCTTAGTTATAATATAATTCTAGAGCATGCACACATGCAAATATGTGACTCCCCCCTCACTTATCAGAAACGTTTTAATTCAATCTTTTTTATGGCTAAAAAAACCTAGAAGCCTGAAAGTCAACCAAGAATATAACCAAAGAAAAAGACTGTAAAGGCTTCTCTTGAATCCTTCAAATCTAACTCTAATAAATGGAAGGTTTTTATTTTTCCCAGCGCAGTAAATCAGCTATAATTGTACTGCAACCCCATGAGCCATGCTCCTGAACCATATTTTAAACCTATGGACACTGACCACCTTCATATATTTCTGATACATAAACTTCCATGTAATAACTTGTAGTAAAAACAACTTCACTTGTAAACCGCAGTTTTATAAAGCTCCAAAACATTCACCTGAAGTTACACATGCACAATTTTTTTATTAATTTGCATTTTCACTTCCATTCTCATTTTGCTGAAATATCCTGCTGATTTAAATTAAAACTCGTTTCTTCTTGCTTTTAATGGCTACTGCTAATGACCCAAAACGAAAGGCTCACAGTAATTCAGTGACTTCCCTTCTCTTCCTTGCTGCACCATCACTTCTTTCTCTGTGTTCTCCCTCCCATCGCCCAGTGCCACACAGACCAGGACCAGTTTGGATAATCATTGCTTGAAATTCATGTACTGACGGATTTGTTTTCAGTGCACCCCCTCCAGGTTTATAGGATCTTTCACCACGACCAAAGCTGCACACTGCCACTCTTTGCCACGCTCTCTGCCACAGGCTCCGGCCAGGACCCCACGAAACCCCACATTCACCTTCCTCTGCACTGGTGTGACAGACAGCAGCAGAGCTGGAAAAAGAACCCAACTCTCCCAGTCCTACAAATCCCTCCAAATCCACTTTTCAATTAAAACCTGTTCTGACATCATAAATTATTTTATATATGAGGCTTTGAAGGCTTTAACATCGAGCAGGTATCAATGCGTTCCGTGCAGAGCTTCCTCACAAAAGCCCTGCTCTT
Organism: Apaloderma vittatum; assembly: GCF_000703405.1. Lineage (NCBI taxonomy): Eukaryota > Metazoa > Chordata > Aves > Trogoniformes > Trogonidae > Apaloderma > Apaloderma vittatum. Next base: position 72,714 of record NW_009713307.1, on the reverse strand, counting down.
GTTTTAAGCCCTGCTCCTTAGGCTGGTGTGAGCTCACAATTAAAGAGCAGGGCAAAGCTCAGCAGCCGCCTTCTCCCAGCAAGGGGTGTGAAAGGCAGCGCTGAGCTCTCCAGATGGCTCATCCCTGTTCTCCAGGACATACAGGTATTCTCAAAGGCACCCTTCCTCCTGGGTTTTAGCAAAGTCACAAAAACCTAGGTAGGGGTGTAAACTGGAATGAATAGGGGTAGCCAGAACCAGAATTTAGATCCAAACTAATTCAGCTGATCTAATTAATGCTGTCAATCTTCTGTCAATCTAATCCCATCACGTCACCTAATGCTTTCAAATTCGTGCTGGTTCAGCAAAGTTAAATCACAGTAGAGAATAACTGACATTCAGACACACATGGAAAGCTTGTGGGTCAAGCAGGAAGGTGCCACTTTTTCATTTATTTCACAGAGTAGAGTCACAATTAGGAAGAGTTACAGACTTCGGTACTGACCCAATACAGAAATCCAGCTCCAGAGGCTGCAAATGCCTCTGCTTCCCATAAAATTTCTCCCATATTCACACCAAACCACTTGTCAAAGCACAGCTCAGAGGAACACTAAGCTGCCCTCTCTGTCACTCAGTGTGTCTCATCTGCCACTTCTGTTTGAAAATCTCTTCTCCCTTCTAGTGTGCACTTCTCTACTATTTTATTTTCAATACTACAACTGCTGGAGTACATGAAACACGGTGGAACATTTGAATGCTGATTTACAGCACATTAAAGTGGCGAAAACCCGTCTCCAGCTGCCCCCGGTGGAGACCAAGACCATGGGGCCAGTGACCTGACCCCAGCCCAGCACCTGCATCTCAAAAGAAGAAAAGAAAGAAAAAAGAGATTTACGCCAGAATCCAAATGGCAGAATTTCAGGAGCCAGCGGTGTGGCTCACCCCGACCCAGTGAGCGAGCGTCAGGGAGGGGAAGGTGCAGCAGGCTGCCTGCCCATCGCTCCCCGCGGCAGGGCGAGAGGCGGGAATCACAGCCAGGAGGGCACACAGGGAATGAGGCAACCATTCGTAACAGGGTTGTCACATCTGCCGAGGGGAGAAGTCTCACAAAGCACCTTGACTAAATCTTATTTAATGAAGGAAGACTAATCAAACAGGAGATGACTTTTTCCCCTTACTCTTTTTTTCTCTTGAATACACAGCCAAGAATGTTTCCTCTTACGAAGCTGTAGAGGCGAAAATCTAGGTCAGGCTCCCCGCGCTCACGTGGAAGCTGGAATTTTTCCTCTTGCCGCGCTGTCAGTCACTGAAGCATGAGAATTGTGAGATTCATTTGGAGTATTCTCCAAGCTGTCATTACAAATGACTGGAGCTGCTTAGGTGGAGGTTTAGCACTCCATTATCAAGAACAAAGTTTGCTGTCTTTTTTGTTGGGCTGGCTCTCAATACGTAATATAATCATGGTGGTAAGAAAAGAAAAATAATGGCATTAGAGAGAGGCACTTTAATATAATTAAATGTATATACAGCTTTTCTCGGCTACCAAATAATTAGCTGATCCTTAATAAGTGCCTGACTGAAAGCCCGGTCAAATTAAATGCTATTTATCGTGGGTATGTTTCAGACAAGACAATTATTTCAAATACTTGTCTAAAATCTGGAGCATTAAGAGGATTATAGAAACGCTGTCCCACTTTGCACCCAACTTCCTAAGAAAAAGAATTTTGCCCACCTACCTGTCAGTCTCTGCACCTCATTAGCATAACTTCTGACCTAACTGACTAAATTCAACCCTATTTCCTACATGGAAATAGGGAGAGGGTCCCGATGCATCCCCCGTGGGCAAGGAAGCAGCAGCAGTGAATCGTGGTGGGGGCCCGCTGTGCCCATCCCACTTGTCTATCCAAGCCAATGCAACCTAAGCAAACCAAAAATGAAGGTTTCAAAATTATTAAGTAAATTATAGATTAAGCTGGCTGCCAATAATTTACTGTTCTTTTACATTAGCAATCACCCAATGTGTGTACTGCACCTCCTTCCCCAAGATTTCCTGGCAATTTCCCATTATTCTTGTTTTAAATTAATCTAGTTGTCTTGGGAGTCTAGATGCATTTTAACATGAACCATAATAATTTATGAGCAATTATAGAAGAGCATGTACATAGTCTCTGAGTAATTTGTCTTTCTGCTTGCTGTCATAGAAATAAATTTCTGCATTGCAAATATGCCTGTAATAATTTTTGTAGAGATCTGTCACCTACAGCAATTTATATCATGGCATTGTTAAACATGTTTGCCTACCTTGTTACCTGAAAATCTCACTTTAAATTGAAATAATCTACAAATAAATAATTTAAAAAAAAATACTAGCTAATGTATTAAAGTTATTGCTCCACAAAGCAAGCAATGCTTGTGACTGCAAATACATAGTCAGAATAAAAAAACCCAAACATTCCTCTGATAGTGGAATTTGATTTTTATTTATGTATTAAGCACAGAGAACAGCAGAGTTCAGGAGCCGATATCCATCATGCTCACGGTTTGCAGACACATAGCAACAATAGATGCGCTCCATTAAGGAAGTCCAAAATGGGATGCAAATTTTAGGCAACTTGGTATTTTCAGATCTTGGTTCTGGAGAAAATGGAACCCAGCCTGCATCGCAGCACACACCCTCATTGCTTGCGTGGGTTGGACATGATTGTCACAAAGGGTCACAGAATCACAGAATGTTCGGGGTTGGAAGGGACCTCTAGAGATCATCTA
>NW_009713307.1:0-69907 GCF_000703405.1 Apaloderma vittatum | reverse complement strand
AGAAGGAGCCTCCCCAACCTCCCTGCGCAGCCTGTGCCAGGGCTCTGTCACCCTCATAGGGAAAAAGTTTTTTCTAATATTTTTGTGGAACCTCCTATGTTCCAGCTGGTATCCATTGCCCCTTCTCTTATCTTTGGACATCACTGAGCAGAGCCTGGCTCCGTCCTCCCGACACTCCCCCTTGACATATTTATAAACATTAATTAGGTCACCCCTCAGCCTCCTCTTCTCCAAGCTAAAGAGCCCCAGCTCCTTCAGCCTTTCCTCATAAGGGAGATGTTCCACTCCCTTCATTATCTCTGTGGCTGTGCTGGACTCTCTCCAGCAGTTCCCTGTCTCTCTTGAGCTGAGAGGCCCAGAACTGGACACAATATTCCAGAGGTGGCCTCACCAGGGCAGAGTAGGTCAGGGCATTAGCTCCAGTTCATGACACAGAATTGGTTTCCCACCTCTGGCTGTGCCAGGCTAATCCTGCTGCGACGCTTGCAGAGCCTGGCCAGCATCTCATCACAGCCCAGCGCTGCTGGGTGAGACCCGTCCACCACCTGAGCCCAGCGTGTGGTGCCCTGCCAGCCCAGCCCCATCCTCCTCCCAGAGCCCATCCCTGCATCTCACACCACGATCCCAGGCAGGGAGCTGAGCTGCCTAAAAACTAACACCAACCACATGCCCGTGCCTTTTGTGATTCTTTAAGTGCTCCAGCATTCAGAGGTACAACTGCTGGTTAGAGAACCCACTGCAAACACAACAGTCTACTGACCACTTTGCACACTCTTTGAAATCATGGATGCTCCAAAGCGAGGTAAGATCTTTGCCTGTAGAGCTCTCTCAGCTTAGCTGACCTTCCAGAGTGTCAAAGGACACTCTCATAAACAATAAATAGAAATCCACTCTACTGAGAGACATCTGAGCTGGTATCTCTGCCACGGGCAGCAAAGTACTCAGTTTTCAGGGGAGAAGGAGAAGCCTGTGCTGGTGGTACTTCAGAAGGGAGTGCAGGGTGGCCTCTCCAGTTGCAGAGAAGCCCATCTCAAAGCAAGCAGGGAGGAAAGGAGAAGGAAATTCAGGTGAAGTGTTCATGATGTTTCTTTTCTGCGAGCTACAATTTCACCCTTCTTTGAGTCAAGTGAACACTACTTTTTTAATCTGAGTATGCTCATATTTTAAACTGCATTTTACAGAAAAATTAAATAGTCATCCTCTGAGGGATACAGTAAATAAATAAAAAAATATCTATTGTAGATGAAGATGCTTAGAAAACCATCTTTGATCTTGAGAAAAAAACAACTTTATCATGATTCAAGCTAGGTAAATTTTGCAATGTTTCTCCTACTACCCTGTTAACAACAACTTTCACTAAATAATTCATTTCTATCACAGTAAGATCTAGATTCGGCAACCATCAACCAAGACTATTTTGCTATAGAAACACAACATCTAAAAAGAGGATCACTCACAGACTTTGTAGCTTCTCTACTCTAATCTCCATTTTCTGAATGTTTTCTAGCAAGACTTAGACTATTCAGACTTACTGGCAAAAAAGCTTGGGATGTTCAAGACATGTAAAAGTGCAAATATTTCAAAATTCTAAATCAAATAATGGTAAGTGCAAAAAAGCTCATCAGATTTAGCAACATGCAATTATGTCTCAAAATCTGACTCATAAGCAAAGAAGAATGCATTTACTTATCCTAATTTTCTTCCAAATTTTGATCAAAATTTTTGTAAGATGGCCTAAAAGGTTTTTAAGACTTGCGCACATGCTTCCTTTTTTTCACCAGCTTAAGAGCCACAGCTAAACAACCCAACTCAAATGTCAAGTATTCCAGCTGAACACTCATAATTTCCTTTGAGGTCAAACAAACTGTAAATATATACTGCCAGAGGTCCAAATAACAACGGATTGCTCTGTCCTGACTTTCATATGCATGTGGAGCCAGAAGCATTTTAGTCTTATATTGAAAATGCAAAAGAAAGAACATACTAGTAGATCACCAATCTGTAAAATTCTCTAGGGAGAGAAAAAAAAAACATCTTGGACCCTGAATAAATTCTCAGCTTCCAGGAGCAATGGCATATTAATGAGGTCGAGACTTAGAAATCATACTTGAAGAACAAAAAAGCTAAAGTAGTGTCAGGAGAAGTTACTGGATGAGGGCATTTCGTGCTTTAGCACTTGTCAGAGCCAGCTTTTCAGGTTGCACCTCATCACGGGGAATTTCGGGAAGGCTTGCTGATGGAGAGAAGAGCAAATCACAGCTGGCAGGTTCGACTTTGCTGGAGATGGGAAGCTCTGAAATACATTCTGTGATGGAAAGGAAATTTCTAGTCTCGTCATATTCTTTGCTACCTCTTTCAAGTGAGAAGTCCTGGAGACAGATGGACCCGAAGTGCCCTTCCAAAGCTGTGCTCTTTGCTTCCAGGGGATTGCTCTGCTGAGTGGGGAGCAAGAGAAGAGGAGGGCACTAAAGCAACTGTTTAAAATGCAGCATATTTACGCTAAAAATGAGTGCTTGGTGACCTTGATCTCCTAATCACTTCAATATCTGGCAGGTTTTTAAAGAGTCCGTGTTGCAGTGAACAGTACAAACTGGTTTTAAATATTCAGTGTAATGCCTTAACTCTCTGCGGCTGTTACCATGTTTGAAAACAACATAAGACACCTTGAAAATCAACAGCAGTAGAGCCAGGGCACATACAATGAAGAAATCATACTTCACGGCGTTATTGCATTTGTATATTTTGTGAAGTCCCACCCACAGGTTGGAGGACGGTGCCCCAGCCCGTCCTGACCCGTCAGCCCCTTCTCTACCGCCCAGCCCGGCGCCTCCCGCGGCGGTTCCCCTCCTGCGCTGGAGGAGGCAGATTTGGAAGAGTTGTGGGACAGTTCATTTACAAAGCTCTTGCCTTTGCTCCCACAGAAGTAAAGTCAAGTGGGTGATCAGCAGTGAACAACTTATCTGAACAATTAAACTCCTCTTCTTGTTTGTGGATCTATAAATGAATCTCCACTTCTTCAAAGTCAGCCATGAAATAGTCATTAAATTAACATATCTCCATTTTTGTTTTATTCCACTAGCAAGGGAACATTATTTTAAACAAAGAGTATGTTGCTCTAGACTAGAGCGGCCAGACCAGGTATGTGACATTACATCTGCTTCCTGGACTGAAAAAGTAACAAAACTTTCCTGCTAAATACTGACATTTCAAATCCATAAACAAACAACTCAGGTACCCAACAACTCCGTGCAAACACCGGTATGAACTCAATAAAGTCTGTAAATTAGCTGTTCATCCAGCTCTGAAATCCACCTGAACCCAAGTATTTTTTTCACACAATGCCCACAAAGTCTAAGCTCCAGAAAGGGGAATAAGTATTTTTTTCTAACATGTTCCACAATGAATTGCCATTTTTAGTAGCTCTCTGGATTTCTGAGGAAGTCAATGAATGATGGAAAAAACACAGAGATTTCTCAGCATCTCTGATATTTTTTTGGTGCACAGAACTACTTTTAGACAAATCAGACAGAAAAAGAAAACAAAAAGAATTATTATCTAAGAAAAGAGAGAATAATATCTGATTTAAGTAATGAGTAAAACAGACTGAAAATATTCTGTTGCATTTATAAATAGTAATTTTATCCTAAGAAGATTTTGGTTAGATGCAATACACTGGAAATTCACTTTATACCTGAAGGTATATGCAATTAATATTTTAAGTGGTGTTGACTATACACAACCTTTTTAAGGACACTCTCGGAGACAGTTTTAATATTTTCCAGCCAACCACAATAATCCATGGAGACTTTCACACACTTCTGTTTTCAAGTCTTTAGCATCTTGCAAACTTTGGGAACAAAGCTGAATTCATTTCAATAATTGATGACTCTTTTCATTACTCCCTTTGAATAAAGTTATTGAAGGTAAAGTAAATGGAAACTAGACTCCAGATCAGGTAGTTGCACTCTCAAGTAATCACACAATTAGGAAACTCTATATCCACTGCTTGTTATTCCCAGCAGGGGATTTTAGGAAAGAGCTATGAATAATAACAATTTAAAATTAAAGAGCTGCTCTCTCCCTGTGGGGCAGAAGGACTGGTGTACACGCACACAATTATACTGGTTTTCATCTGTTTTTCAAGTATGTGGACAGTTTGAGTTGGATTATCTGTGTTGAGGGCACATTTCTCTTGAGTATGGATAAGGTTAGGAAGAGGGACTCCCTGCTGAATACTCTTGGCTAAATTAATTTATTCTACTGTCTCGGAGGAGAATGCTTCAGTGACCCAGGTCTGCTGTAAGGGCTCTTACCACATCTCACTTGTGGCAGAGGAAGACTGCTCAACAGCAGAAGAGAGCCTTTGAGTACAAGCCAAGATGTGGGCTCTCCAGAGGCCTCTTTCAACCTACTGACCCCAGGGACTGGGTCCTACCACCAACACAGCCTTTGCTGGTCACAATTCACAGACAGGTAAAGGGAGCCTTTCACATGAATGCCCACATCTAGCTGTGCACGTTCTCTACCCCACTCATTAACCATTTATTTTCTAGCTTACAAAGATGCAGGCAGTCCATCAGAAGATTATCAAATGCTTTACAAAACTAGTTCCCCATCATAGACACACTAGGTAGAACGAATATTCTGGGCCTTGGATATTTGCAAACTACCTGATGAACAGAGAAAAAAACCAAAGAGAGAATGCACAACTTTAAATCAGGACGTGATCATGGATAGAAAGGAACAATCAAATTCATCCGAATTTACTTGCAACAAATAACCAGCTTTGGTCATTTGCTTTGTCTCTACACATTTATCTTTGAATATCTAGGCATACTTACCAGTTTACAACTGCTAAGCCATTCCTCCTGTTATCTGGCACTGATAATTTCAGCTGCAGTGAGCCAATTACCATTTCCACTTGCATGACAGGTGGACCTCTGTTTGAAAAGGTTGTGACCCATGCTCTACCCTAGGTTGTAATTCTTCTCTCATTTTAATTCATTAGCTGCACATATGCTGCAGAATTTAAATAAGAAACTCTCCCGACTGCAGAACACACTGAGTTTCATTTCAGTGAAATGAACACTCGCAAATCAAAACAATATTTGCTTTTATAGGACAACCATGAATAGAAGTGTTAGAGAGTTATTTGATTAAAATGTGCCTGTAACTGATGAATCATGAAGTGTTTTCAAAATGGGGTATTTTTAAACAGCAAACATTGTTCTTAAGACTTTTGTTTCCATATAAAATAAATAGAGTTATCCTTACTGTAAGCTATTATAATTACATGTAAGAAAGAAAAATGAAGGATCATTGAAAAAGGAGCTATCACAAGGGCTACCTGTACTACAGACGTGCCTCTCTGGGTAAAGCAGTAACCAGTGAGGCAGCGCTGTGCTCCGTAACACAGCACTGCACATTTCTTCACGTGCACCTTTACTATTTACACACACATTTTCTAAAACCTCCTATCACAACATCCCCCAGCCCTGCATCCACCCACAGCTCCAACACCCCAGTAACACAGCTCCGGGGAGAAGAAGGGCCATATTTACGGGACCACATGCACTTCCATTTCTCAAACACAGACTGTGAAAAGGCGGCTGTGATGGCAGACCCCCAAAATCCAAACTGCCTCCCATTCGGTTGTGAGCAGCAGCCCTGAGCAGGCTCTGACACCAACGCTGCAACTCCTCTCAGTCCCCGCTTGGGCTCCAATCCCGGGGGCTCGCTTCTTCCCAGCCCCAGCCCCGGGAATGGCCCCTTGGCGGGGGAGAGGGGACGTTTTGTCACCCCCAGGGCTGCAGCTCCCTGCACAAAGCCCTTCCCTGGGATTTTATCTGCTTGCCAGTTGTTCGCCCAAGTCTTGGCTCTGGAGACTCAGACCAGGGGCAAATGGAACCAGCACTGCCTTGAGCTCCTCTTTAAATAAGAACCATCATAGAGCACACAGATCCCAAACCAGCCCACTTTACAACCTTCTCCTTACACTTCCCTGTAACTTTCTAAGCCAGAAACAAAACCCGCAGCAGGAACATTTCATTTATTAGTAAGCAAAAGCGACTAACTTCATTACTAATACATCGTTTGCTCAAACTGGCACAAAACAAAAAGGTCTGTGTTTTATTCATGGGCCGTCCGTGATCCTCACGGGCCCCAGCTTGCTCTGCAAAACATGCAGCTGCCACCTATTTCATCAAGCAGTGGCCAAGAGCGGGGCGGGAAGATGGAGAGGTGTCGGAGCTCTGGGAGGAAGCTGGGCAAAGACAGGAGTTGGGAACTGGGGTGCGAGAGGGGAGTCCCTGGCACCTGAGGACTTTCTTTGGATGTCACCATGTCCTCCAGCTGGGACACTGTCCTGCATCAGCATCCATCATCAGGGACATCATCCATCAACACATTGTTTTTAAATCACCACTGCCTGACATTAAAAGACCACACTGAAAAATTATCATAAAAGCCTCCACGTGAGCTACTGACAAGCCAGAAAAATTACATAACTGGAGTAGTGTTTAAGCACTTTTTTTTTTAAATGATGAATACACCAAAGTGTTGAGGTGGTAACACCTGGATTAACTTCTGCAGGGATCACTCCAAAGAAACCTAAGAGACTTTCCATTTAGGAAACCATGTTTTAAAATATGGAAAAACAGTATTTATATTCTTCAGCAGAAAAAACAGTGATTAGAGAAGACAGGACAGAAATGCGAAGCTGGATGCCCTCTCCTTCCAACTATCTTCTTCACAAAGAGAGTGCTCATTTCCAAGCCTGGCCGCAGTGCCTCAGTGAGTTTGAGGGGCTCCAACTGCTCGGTGCCCTGGGGACTCGTGGCCCCTCTCGGGGCAGGCAGGCTGTCCCCACTCCTCTCGGGCGGCTCAAGAGGGCTCCTGGCTCCCAGCTCAGGGCTGGGCTCTCCTGCCCCTCATCCTTCCCTCCCCACCCCTGCTAAAGACAAGTTGAATTCAGTGAATAGTGTTCACGGGGGGAAGCTGGTGAGAGGGAGGGAGGATTCACTTCAACAGTCAGTGTTGTGAGTAGATGCATTCTCAATTAAAAATGTTCTATTTAATTCAACCTACCACATTTAATTATTATTTTGACTTCAGCTCATGATGACAGATTTTTCAGTTGAGATGACAGATCTGTCATCTGTCCAGCTCTACATCTAAAGGAAGAGGAAAACAACTGTTCCCAGCCGGAGGGGAAAAAGCACCCAGGAGGTATGTGACCTCAGGGCAGGGATTTTGGGCTACAGACAGGGAAGGAGAGTTGAGAGGTCTCCAGCAGCACAACACGTGTTCCCAGGGCACATAAAAAGTACTTTGAGTTGGCTCTTGTCAAGGTTAAAGCAGAATTTGATGGCAACACGTCAGTCTTGTTTTCATCAGGCACAAGGTCCAGCCTCAGAGGTGTTCAACTCCCACACAGGTCAGTGCACCCTACACAGCCTCTGCACCCTGCAGCACTGGGTGCTGCTACTCCTGCGAGCACGGCCGTACAGCAAACCCTCTTTGGGGAAGTGGAAGGAGGATAAAACAGGGAGAGACTGTCAGAACCAGGGGTATGAATATGAAAAAGAGAGATGAAGATGTCATACAAACTATATTAAGGCAATGGCTGATAAAGGGAAGTTCTAAGTCACTGTTGTATTTCTTATATTTTTGTTAAAAATATGAGTATCACAAATGCAATCATATTTTTTCATGTGTCACTTGCAAAATAAATGATATTTCACTGTGAGGTTGACAGTGTAAGAAATGCAATTAGAATGATTTGCATATTAAAGACATTATTATGTCTTCATTGTAAATATTTCCATCATGATGAGTTTGAATAGAATCTTTGCAAACAGAAATATAAATATCCTCCTGCCAGATTTCACATAATCTGAAATCATGCTGTGTCAAGCTGTCAATTTTAAGAATTCTCCTAAGCCATGACAAATCTCATTTTAATCTCTCTAAAGACTCATCTGATTTTACATAATTGAAAATAACCACTACTTGGTAATGTGTTAATTTTGATGTGCAGTGAATAACATGGTGCCAGAACCCTTCCAGCCAACCACTGTTTTGAAAAGCCATTCTAAGTTTTCAATCTCCAGACTGCCCAGGGCTACATAAACCTTTACAATGCAATTTTTAGCTATTGTTTAATACTAAATATCCCAAAGTATGTCATTTCCTTTTTCCTGGGACTGATTAGTGTGTCTTCCGTAAGAAAGATAAGCAAATACAACCTCATTAATGAGCTATAAAGTTGAGATAACAAAAAGCACCACTAATAGCCCAGTCGCTGTCGGACTGCTTCTCTGTGTAGAAGCCTCCTATTAGAAGAGATGAATCTACTCAGCAGCATAAAGGACCCTGCACTTCTTTGCTTCTATTTGCATATATTAAAAAATAGTCCTGGCACTCCAGAGAGCACGGATAACACACTTCAAGAACGGAAGGAATGACAGCAGCGTCCCACCGCACCAAACCAACAGATATGCAAACAGAGGGGACTCGGGTTACAGTGCTGAGTCTCAAGAATATTCATAAAATTTCACTGCACATATAAGTACATAAATCAAAATAATACGGTGCAGGAAAGAGGGACTTTCAACTTGTTTTTGCAAACTTTGCATTAATTAGGAAAGGATTTCTCAAACACCCATGCATCCCTGAACTTTGTGCTAGGAAGACCACTTATTCCAAATGACAAGTGTATGGCTGCATGCAAAATATTCTGAATTTTTGGTTCTCTAGATTACTGTTAACCCAACATTATTCCCGCCTACCTTGAGTTTCTAAATGGAATTACATGTAGCCTGCAGCTTGAAATCTAAATGAAAAATGTAGCTCCAATTGAACCTTAAGAAAAAAAAGGCAAAAGTTAATGAGATTTAAATTAGTAACAGCCAAAGCTTTCCCTTAAAGAAAACATTATTGATTTTAAAGAGCTACCTAATGAAAAAGAATGGCACTCATTTAAGACTTTGCATGAGCTACATTAGAGAACCATTTATAATAATAAATAAGGATATGCTTTACTTTACAGTGCAATGAATCAGCAAAATTTATGTACATATTTTTATGAGTTAGCTACACATTCCTTAAGCCTTTAATCACAGTTTTTGATTAATTCTTTACAGTAGTAAAGAAATTACACTTTCTAAGGCCCAGACTATTAAAGATAAGTAAGCATATATCCTCTATAGGAGTTAAATACCTACACAACTCTGGAGTTTATAACCTATTTTCTATTTATAAAATGGAAATGGATACTGTTTCCCTTTATTCTTTATTAAAGGATACTTCTATTTTAAGTTAAAGTAACTAATTATTGGAAGAATTCTCATGCTATGAATGCTCTGCAGTTTCTATATAGTAAGTACAAAAAATCAGTATCGCCAGGAGTGCATATGTGTGTATATACACTCTTTGTAAGTTCCTTAAATAGGAAATTTGTGAAGCTGCTGGGTTTCATATATTTTCATTCAAACACTATTTTATACAATCAGAAGATACTTCATCCTATCAGTACACTTCAGGAATACAATATTGTGATCCTATGACCTTTAAATATGGAACACCGGTGACCGTACACAGGTAATTATCTGGTTGCATTTTGTGTTCTTACCAAATGCAGTTACCTCTCAGGGAACTGCTATGAAAACAGATGAAGCCCAAGGTACTCCAAGCAAGTTTCAAATGACTTTTAAAACTAAACTACTTATAAATGTCTCAAACCAAGCTTGTGCATTCCAATATAGTACAGAACGTGCAAAGGTTCCCCGTACAATACCAGTGAGTGCCACAACCCCAGCACAGCCCTGTTGGTACCATGCAGTGCAGCGAGACATCGTTTCACAGAGGAGATACCACTTGTCAAAACATGTCTGAACTGTGAGACTTCATATTCGCTTTGTTAAAGCAAAAGACAGATTCACAAAGAGAAGCATTTATTTTTAACAAAAAACATTCACACACATTAATTGCACCTGCCGCAAGACCGTGCCTTGAAAAGATTCTTTAAAGCAACTGAATAAAACTTAATCAGTCTGTTTGGCAGAACTAAACGCTACGCCTGCCTAATTGTGGGGTGATTTGTAGCTCCCTGGCAGACCTCCTCCCCGACCTTTAACATCCTGCTATTGCCCATCTTCACATGATTTTGGTTGTCTTATCAACACTACTGTTACAGCAGCGCAGCTCTGAATCAAAACCTAGAGAAAGCACATTTCCTCAGGAGGACATCACCCAGGCTGCAGGTACGCACACGCAGGTCTAAGATAACGGCTTGTCTTGAGATTGCTCCAAAGCAGACGTGAGGTTGGGACACATCCCAGCCATCAGCAGAACCCCAGAACTCAAGCTGGTCTGAAGCAAACCCGCACAACCCACACACCCTTTAGATGCACAGGGTGCCCTAAGATAGGACTTTCTATTAATTTTGGAAGCGATACGCTTCCGACTCTGTGCATTAAAAGAAGAGCTTCCAGAGGCAAGCCAACTCTCAAACACTCTCAGTTCATCTTTGAGAAGAGCTTTTGGTGGAGAGAAAGAACTGTAAATGAAGTACATTAAGCTGGTTTTGTACTTTGTTCTTCCCTTTCTTTAATTATGAAGCAAATTAATAATTGCAAGCGTTGTGTTAAGTGCAGCATTCCCTAAGGGCTGACAAAAAAAAAATATTGAAACTTCAGGAACTGCATCCCTGAATGGATCTTAAGGGAAATAATTAATAAAATCTACCCTATCATTGCTTGTTTCTCTAAACTATATATTTCTGTAATGTTCAATAAAATTCCTTGGAGATCAACAGAAGTCAGTCCTTTCTACCCTACACAAATGTGACCAGATTACACTGTACACTGACAAGAAGCACCACAAAAGAACCGTGATGGCTGGAGACCAAGAAGGATGAGAACAGTCCCTTCTGTAACCCCAGCTCTGATTCAGACCTAAGCCAAAGGGACTAAGAATTACCAGTGGACAGAAGGCATCAGCTGGCAGCAGAAACAGTCCTAAATTAAAGAATAACCTAAGCTAGATCTGAGGGAAGCAATAAACAGCTGTTACTCATGCTGCTGCCATAGTGATTTTAACATAAAAATATTCCTGAATTTTAAAATGTTTCTCTTGCTTGTATTTGATTCCTCTTTATACCACACTGATTCTTTTCAGTTTTTTCATAGTTGATGCAGGGGTCATTTTCTGATGTGTCACAGACCACAGTTCAAGAAACCCCAATTTAAAATCTGCTTTTCAGCAAACCAGTTTATACAGAGCTCAGCCGCCTTTGACAATGTGCAGCCTTGTACTTCTTGTACAACCCTCTAGATTTTAACCACTGCTGCCCACATTCAACAAAGAAAGTTCAGCACCTCACCTCTGACAAACCTTTCACAAGTAACAGGCTTCCACAAAGTCTTTCCTTTCTTTTCCCCTTCCTTTTCCCCTTCCTTTTCCTTTTCCTTTTCCTTTTCCTTTTCCTTTTCCTTTTCCTTTTCCTTTTCCTTTTCCTTTTCCTTTTCCTTTTCCTTTTCCTTTTCCTTTTCCTTTTCCTTTTCCTTTTCCTTTTCCTTTTCCTTTTCCTTTTCCTTTTCCTTTTCCTTTTCCTTTTCCTTTTCCTTTTCCTTTTCCTTTTCCTCCCCCTCTCCCTTCCCCTTCCCCTGTATTTCCTACAGATTGGGGTTTTTTTTGCATTGTTTCAACCCACAGAGTTTAACTAGATTCACATGCACTCTGTACACCAATAAAAACTTCAACACTTGGACATTTGAAGTTTGCCTTCCCCCTCAGGGGCCCTTCAGAGGAGCGTATGCTCTGTTTTAAACATTCTAGTGGGGATTCCTACAAGCACCTTGCCCTTTCTGCCTGCAGGAGGATTGCTGCTTTCATTGCAAAAATATTCTGGCCATACACACCCAAGCTTCCCTGGTGAAATGATGTACAAGAGAGATGGTATTTCTTTGGGGAAGGAAAAGATGGTTTTTCACAAGGTGATGATTGAATCATTGGAGCATTCATTATGTCTGTAACTTTATCAAGTCTCTTGTGAGCTTTGACAAAAGTTTCAGAGTCAGAGAAGACCAAGCATTGAGCTCTTTAAGCCTCAAGCTGCAAATGAAAGAAGACCTCCTACAGACAGTATCTGAAAATCATTTCTTCCAGCCTTGCGAAGGTCAGGCTTTCTCTGATCTTACATCCCTCCGACTGGTGAAGGCTACCTTAGGATGGCTTTCTTGAGGAGACCAAGTCTGACCACCATGCAGAGGCAATATTACTATGTTAACTAAATCCCTTGGCTATTAAAGATGCAGGTTCAACTCTGATTTTCTTTTGTTAGAAGAAAATTGTCTAGTAAAGACTTTGTCTAAAGAGCTTTGTTAACACCAACACTTGCAAAACAGCTAGGCTTATATGATATTTTCCATTCACATGTTCTGCTTTTATGCCACTTAGCAATGAACTCTAGCAATTCCCTCCCAACCTCTAATATTTGGCCATGTGAGAGGCCACTTTTCTATTCCTTTTATTGGGCTAATTTATTGTCATTACTTACGCAGTAAGTAATAAACTTACACTTCAAATCTGACTAAATGGGCCATCTGGCCCATAGCCTTGTTGACACAATGTTGTTTTATTAAAAATTATTATACTAGTACATTAGAAAAAAACATATGGGGAACTTTCCTTTCTACACATGTAACATCTCCATGCTTTCATACAAAATATGCCCCGGCAATCACCTGAGCAGCTGTACCTGTTACTCCTAGTCTCAGCACAGAAACCTGAACAAAGCTGAAAAGGCAAAATCTTGGAGAACTCTAGCACTTGAGGAAATAATATCTTGTTGTGACACCGGAACCACATTTAGAAAGGGGGCAAAAGGCCCATCCTTTCTAAACTATCATTTTTAAAATGCACAATGGTTTTCAAAAAGCCTCAGTTCTGCAATTCAAACACGCAAGTAAAACGGTGACTGCACAGCCACCGAGGTTCAGCCACTCAGCACTTGGCCATCTCCTCTGTGTGATTATTATGCACGTTCACCACTTACTGTGCTGAATAAAAATCACAAGCCATGGCTAGATGTTTATGAACCAGATAAAAAATAGGCTTATCCCCAGGAATATACAAGCTTAGTAAGTAAAGTAGATAAAATGAAGTAATAATTATCCCTGTTTCCTAAGGAAAACAGAAATATTGAAGCTCCAAGGCAATAAAATATTTTCACACACAGTAACTCCCTAAAAAAGACATTGTTCAGGCAGTTTCTGATGAAGGTAATGGTAGTGAAGAGATCTGAACACAAACCTGCAGTCCACAGCTTTTACTGCATGAGCATCCTGCTCATGGCTTGCTCAGTCTCCAGGTCAATAAAATAATAATAATAAAAAATAAACGTAGACTGAAATTGTCAGCCTTCCACATTATTTGCACCTCAGAGCTGAGAGAGTCCAAGAGCAGAGTTCATGATTTAGACTTACACCACAGAGCCCTGAGCACTGAAGGACACCCAAACCACGAGAGTCTGCTGCTAGAGCCCTCCTCCTTGGAGCTGCGTGCACGTAGCACCACTCATGGGGCACCTCTCCCCATCAGCATCACCCCCCCGCCAGGCTCTCTGAAGTCGTGGGTTTGCTATGTGCCACACTTGCAATGATTCCTTAAAGGGCTGGTGGGGGGTAATTCTTATTTATCTTGGCTCCCCACCAGCTCTTCCTTTTCAGTCTACAAACAGCTGAACTTGCGACACCTCAGCCTGCTTCTGGAGACAGCTGGCTACACACGTTTGCCTATTTATTACTATTTTTAAAACACAGATGGAGAGAGGCATTCAGATTAGAGGGGCTGGCTGAAAGTGCACTGTTTTTAAAAATTAAACCAAGAATCTATAGCTATCTACCTCCATATTATTTATCTTTTTGATTTCCTTAACAACTATCGTGATTTCCGAATTCAGTTTTCCTTTTCATTTACAAAAGCCTGTTCCTGATTGTACTCAAACTGACATTACTTTCTCCCTGGAAAGCCCCGGCGCTGCCTTTTTGGACTCATAATTTCCTTTTCACGCACCACCAGCTTTTACACAACACCTGCCCCAACAGCTCAGCAAGATCTTCAGCGTTTCTGTTTGCAAGGAGGTGAGGACCCCATGGCGAAGTGATGGGACTCAAATACACAGCCCTAAACCATTCTGCAATGGACAGAAGTCAACAACATCCTTACCAGAAGAGCCATTACACTGTGGGATGGACTTGACACAGCCCATAGAGAGGTAACGGTGCTGTTACCCAGGCGTGAGCCCACGAGCAACGTCCAGCTCCACAGGGCTGCATCACGCGGGAGTGATGCTGCCTAAGGCAACAGTGTGGCACTTTCTTTTCTTCTTTACAGAGCCCTAAAATCTCCAAGCTGTCAGGTCAGTAGGAAAAGAGAAACTTACTTATGTGACCAATTTCCTCACACTGTTTTTAAAGGTATTTTAAAGCTTTTATTTTAGATCCTTAAATGACATCCAAGGCCAAGCATCACCGTCTGTTATTAAAACAACAGCAACCAGATTCCACCTGCACCTGCACCTTCACTGTATCCATGAAGTTATAGCTCAGAAAAGGTCAAGTTTTTTCTACAAGTGCTATAAAAGACCCTTCACACTAGAGTGGAAAATCACTGATCTGCACGTTTCATGCTGCTGGTGAGCGCGCCAGCTGTGCTACAAACCTTCCACAGAGCTGGGACGCTTTGCCAGATTCCAGACATGGATCCCACAGAAGCAAGTTTATGGCTCAGGGCAAAGGCTGCCAAAAATTTTACTTGTGGCCACACTCAATGGGTGGCTTCTTTCAAGCAGGCTGCCCTATCTCCACACTCGTCATGGTGGAGTTCAAGGGCTGCAAGCCAGGTCACGGCAAGCTATTTGCAAAACTTTGCTTTCATTTGAGAGCAGCAGGAAACCTAAGAAGCATCACCAACTGCTCTCACGACCCTACTTATCCTATTAGCAACCATGAAGCGGTGGCTCGTCCTGCTGGCAAAGGTTCCCAGCCGTGCCCTGCGGGTTCGTTCCTGCCCCCTCGACTTGCTGCTCCTTGGAACTGCGCTGCCCTCGCCTGTGCTTCAGAGCAGGCAAGGAAAACACCAAGAGTGTCTTTTAAAAAAAACACTTTTTGAAAAGAAATGTATACCTGAAGTGAATCATGATTAAATCCATGATTAAAGCTTAATTGCCTTTTTTTGCACCTTGGCTCGGTTAAAAGCATATCACAGCAGTCACACAGTGCCAAGAGCCAGCATAAGGAGACACAAAAAACCCAGATTCCAGATTATTACTGCAACTGGCAAGATCTTTACTCTTACTCCTACTTTTTTTCTTTTACCTCACGTAAGAAGTACCTAAGAACAGCAAACTAGGAGATGATTTCTTCCCAGGAAGGATGGTGTAGCAGTATTAAATACCAGCCAGGCAGACTGGCAGCAAAGTTTTGTGGCTTTTTTTTTGGTTGATTTTATTGTTTTTGTTTGTGGGGGGGGTTTTGTTTGTTTTTGGTTTTGTGGTTTTGGTTTTGGTTTTAAAATGGTTGGAAACAGAAGTGCTGAGGTACTGACAGGCTGACTCCTGTTCTTACCTCTGTCATCAGAGTGGTTCCAAAGAATGTTTATCAGTATGGTGGCGGATGTTTTATATATGTAAGTATAAATATGTATATATGTAAAATCCTTCCAGAAAGGAAGGAATCATCAGTAAGGAGCTGAGGTACAAGGGGCCCCTCGGCAAATTCCTCTGCATCAGGTTTTGGGGGAATGTGAATCTCCAAGCGGTGCAGGCAGTGAACCCCACCTGGCAGAGTGCTCTGGCCGTGCTCTGCTGTCAGGCAAAAATCCTCCTTCGGAGGACCCAGTCGCCCTAAAGGCACTGCAGAGGATGGGTGCTGGCAAACAATCCACGCAGACAACTCTTTCGTTAGTTGTCTTTTTTCCAGCAGCAGGGTGTAGGTATGAGTAGGAGGGCACTCAGCAGGGCCTCCAAGTGGCATCGCCACCACCAACACGTGCTGCCTTTGGGCCCAGCCACCCCGTCCCGCTGTGTGTCCCTGAGTGACAACCCGAGGCAAGGACCAGTCTCAAGGAAGACATACAGATACTGAGCCTTCTAAGAGAGGACCAGACCGCGCAGACATGAGCTTCAGATCCGCATTGCAAGCTGTCAAACCTGCTGCAGCTCCAGCTCAAAATACCCACGCTGTGCTCACCAAGAGCCGAGCCGGGGACTGCTGCCACGGCACCCGGCTGCGGCGAGTCCAGCGCCGTCTGCACCACATCCCCGCACACCTCGCCAGCACCGGCCCCGCTCAGCAAGTGGGAAGGCCGAGGCTTCCCCTCCGCAGCTGCAGAGCCATCTCTTAGCACGGCCCTGATGATTCACAGCTCGAGCACTGCACAAGGCTGGTCTTGCGTAGCGGCACTGACCCATGAGCAGCCAGTGGTTACACGGGCTCCTTCTGCTCGACGAAGCAGAGAAAAGCCTACAGGGACTCTGCTCACTAACCTCCCACAGCAGCCATCACACAGTCCCTCTGCGTGCTCTGATCAATATTTAAATGACGGTGACAGCGTTAAGAGGCCGTCCCCCACACACTGATATGGTGCCTCTGGCCATCCCATCTGGCCAAGGTCTGAAGGAAAAAGAAAAGATGAGCCTTGTACTGTGTCTTGAAGGTCAGTAGGTTCAGGCATGTTTGAAAAGTTTAACTAAGGATTTGTGGCAGGTCATCTCCCTATTTCCTGATGTGGAAACAATTTTATTTAATACTTCATTGAAATAACAGACCGTTGCGTAATACCCACAACAAGAGTCTTCAGTGCAAATCTGCCACCCCAGACAGGTAAAGCTCTGCTGCAGTGTAATTAACAGACTGAATTAAAAGCTCTGTAATGCCCACCTCAAGCTGAGACACACATCCCTTCCCCTTCTGCAGCAACGCAGAAGCAAAGCAGCTGGATGCCGCACCGAGCTGTTGCCTGGGGCCCTGCTACAACCCGTCTATGACCACTCAAACCTGCAGCCTCCCCAAAACACCTCCCCAGGTCACCCCAGGCATGTACTTCTGCTCGCTCCCACTCACACTGCTTCATCTGTAGTTACTTAAAAGGTGCAGTACATTACCAATGACACTGCTAATGTAGTTTCCACTGTGAGGCACAATATGGCTTTTCCAGAAGTGGAGGCGGGAAATTGTGTTACGACAAAACATTACACTAGCTGCTCTGAGACACCACAGCTCCAAAGCTCCCCGAGTAATTATGGCAGGGGTAAAGTGCCTTTCCCCTCTCAACGCACAACAAAAGGCAGCACCAAACACGTGCTGCGCTCTGCCCATCGCGCAGCTGCTGCAGGAGCACCACATCTCCCGTATCCCTTGAGCCTGCGACGGCAAGCGGAGAGGAATATCCCACTCCCGTATTTCAAACGGGAACAGGTGAGGAGGCTCCTCACTCTTAATTCTGACTTTCTCGCTGGTGCCTTGTCTTCTAATCTTCCTTTTTTCTGAGGCAGCACTTGCTTACACACAAAGAATCTTTGTCACCTCTGCAAGAACACGACAATAGGGCTGGAGCACTGCCCCTTTGAGGCAAGCTGAGAGAACTGGGGTTGTTCAGCCTGGAGAAGAGAAGGCTCCAGGGACACCTTACAGTGGCCTTGCAGTACTTAGAGGGGGCTACAGAAAAGAAGGGGAGGGACTCTATCCAGGAGCGTAGTGACAGGACTAGGGGGTAATGGTTTCAAACTGCAAGAGGGTAGATTTAAATTGGATATTAGGAAGAAACTCTTCACTGTGAGGATGGTGAGTCGCTGGAACAGGTTGTCTAGAGAGGTTGGGAGGTTGGAACTAGATGATTTTTAAGGTCTCTTCTAACCCAAATTATTCTGTGATTCCATGACAAGACGACTGTTTGGGCTAAAGAGGAGGTCCCTGCTATGTATCAGGGAGAGCACAGACACTTTGGCATACAGCAAGTGATGTCTATTCACTCACCTCAGAAGAGCGGGCAGAAAATGCAGAGAGAACACAAGTGAAAAATATCTCCCAAACACAGTTTTGTCCAATCAATCACATGAGATGTTAAAAATGAAAAAAAAAACGGGGGACGTGGATAGGGATGACCATGCTTCATTCAAATTTCATTGCCTGAATTTCAACTTGAACAAAGCCTTTAGTAAAAGCCCACAGTGTCCGGTGACTTAAAACATCAAATGTCAAACTGCTGAAGACCAGAAAAATTCTTCTGTGAGATGCCAACAGCAGCAGCAGCTGGCAGGAACAGCAGCCCTACAGCCAGCCCCACCTCTCTCCAGCCAAACCACTGGGGCTGGGCTACAGCATGAATGGCAAAGCCAAAGAAATGCTAAAAAGGAGCAGGGAGAGGAGGGAAGGAAAGGCCACTTCAGGAAGGCTCAGATTAAAGACTCTATTTCTGTTTTAAAGAAGACTTTGAAGTAAGGGAAGTGCTAAAAATCTGTGAATGACTCAGAGGTTGTTTCTCAAGAATGGCCACTCACCACCAGACACGGAGGCAGAAGCCATCAGCCAGGCAATAATACACAATTAACTGAGAGTATTCTCAACCACGTCTACATTTTTACTCTTCTCATCAAATAAAGTGAAAAATTAGATTTTTCCATCCAAGTATCCAACTACTACTTTTCTTATTCCAGGCCAGCACAAAGTACATACGAAGAGTCACATTAGGTTTGTCTATCTTGATCAGTTTTCACAGACCACAACGAAGTAAGAGTTTGGGAAATCTTCGCTACTTCATGGCAAGGCAGAAACTGGAGCCAATTACCAAAGACAGAATAAGATCTCCATTCTTAAGATGGATGGCTCTGGCTCTAAAGAACTGGAGAGCGAGCCACTTGTGGGAAGCCCTGCACGTTCCCATCAGCTCAAGGCACAGCAGCATGGTCAGACAGCAAGTCCAGACATGGATCTAAGTATCTCCAAAGATGAGATGTTTGCCTCCAGCTTTAATGCACAGGGTGGGTTTCAACGTTGCCAGTAGCCTGATGATACATATGGAACTTTTTTTTTCCTGATCAGAAAGTCAAACTGCAGCTTATCACTGACAAGCAGCTCCTGCTATCCTTCTGTAGGAGCGATTATGACCTTCCAGATACTGCGCTGATTCCAGCATTAACATTTTTCACACTTCCCTGTCACAACAAAAAAAAACCCTGCTCATATTATCTGAATACAGACACTCATGGGAGCGAGCATTAAGCAGACTTTCACAAGATAATATAGACTCAAACAGATGGACAGACCCCCAATTTTAAGCTCTACCATTCCACAGGGTTTCCTTTAGCCAATTTGATCACCTCTGAGGAAAGGAAGCTTTACACCTGATGCATCTGTGCTGAAAGACTCCCTGCCTTTAAAACGACTTTTCTGAGAGTTATTGGAAACAACAACATTAAGATAATGGCAAGACTGGCAGTGAGAAATTCACAGGGGATGCAAAATAAATGAAATCAATTAGTATTATAAATACAGGCTGAGTTTCATGTGTCTCACATGTCAATTACTCATGCTGAACTTTTGAGACTTTATTATTAACAGGTTTGTTTTGGCAAAAGCTATAAAAAATGAAAAGAAAAACCCAACAGGGCTATTTTAAACTTGTGCCATCACACTGCTGTTTACATAGCTGCAAATAAAATGGAGGAATATTTTTATATGCCACCAAATGGCTCAGCTAATACCAAGAGGCATTTACTGAAACAAAAATTTTCAACAAGCCTTCTTCACAGCAAGCCCAATTTTGATTTTTCCAATTAAACAAAGAACAATTTGTATCCATATACAAAAGTGGATAAGCTCTGTTCAAGTAAGAGCCCTGGCAGAATGTACATTAACCGAATGCATTTGGTTTTGAGGTCAGCTGTCATTCTTCCCAAATTGCTCCCTAAGAAGATCACAGAGCAGATGGAAAAGGCCAGTTTGACATAACTCTTTGGCTTAATTATAGCATTAGTAAGACAGCATATGGAGTTGGTATGTACCATAGAATTTATCCAATAACTTTATTTTTCATAAATTCAGTGATCTGCTTCATTTGCTTTTACTTGATCATCAGTATGTACATTCGCTGCAATTGAATTATTTTTACCTGTGCAATACTAGGTCAAGCTTTCTCCACAAGCACAAGAGCTGTAAATCCACATTAGTGTTCAAAGCATCACAGAATTTAAATTCTGTATCAAGTACAAGATCCCTTCCAAAACAGCAGTATATAAACCGATTCACTGTTTTCAGCATTAATTGTGTCAGATCCCTCGAGTTATCCTGTGATTGCTCATAGACGAGCAATGCCAGACAGGTCTGGTAACAAAAAGGCTTTGTATTACATAGACTAACACCCCCCCAAAGAATCCTCCCATGGCATATGCCTGTCCATATGCACAACACACCCACAACACAGTGCTGTGCAAAGATGGCAAAAACAGGTCTGGTAGGAAGAGCAGAACAGATACAATCCCTAACACACTACCTGGAAGCATGGGAGGTTTCGCATCTTAGCATAGCACTGCTCCATTTCCATATCCCTGGTTTACAGAAATCACTGCAGCGTTCAAATGGGTTTAAGTTGAAAGAGAATAGATTTAGATTGGACCTTAGGAAGAAATTCTTCAGTACAAGGGTGGCAAGACTTTGGAATAAATTGCCCAGAGACGTTGTGGCTGCCTCCTCCCTGGAGGTGTTCAAGGCCAAGTTGGACGGAGCCTTGAGTAGCCTCATCTAGTTGAGAGGCGTCCCTGCCCATGACAGGGAGGTTGGATTAGATGATCTCTAAGGTCCCTTCCAGTCTGTGCAATTCTATGAAAGTAACCACCTGTCAACAAGAGATTCAAATCCTGTTCTCTTGGATGTTTTTTAAGGAAAGGTGAACACCAAATAAAATTGAAAACCGTTGTTCTGGTCGACTAAATACCACAGTTACGTAGGTTTTTATAACAGCTACCTGTGTCAACAGCTCCATTTGCAACACTGATAAAGTGCTCAAGGTTCAGACAGGATATCAGGGTATGCTGTAGGTGCCGACATGATAAAATATGAGAACCACCTGCCGACGTGGAAAGGCTGCTTTAACTGGAATGCGACTATCACTAAAATTCCTCCAAGGTCTGTTACCAGATAGAGGCTGTTCTGCAGGACGGGGCTGTACAGAATCCCGGATGACTGCCAAATGTATCAAAACGAGGAAAACCCAGCACGTATTCGATTATTTTAATACCCTTTGCCTGTTTTCCTAAAAGGAGGAAATGGGAAAAGAGGAGGGCTGTGAAATTGTGAGACAAAGTGGTTCATTTCCACTGCCCTGTTTCTAACAGTTCAGCTTTTTCATGCTGAGTAGGAATGGAAAGAGCTGTTTGAAATTAGGAAGGGGAGCGGGGGAAACCAACAACAAAGAAAACTGTTGCGCTTCTATAATTTCTAAATAGAACTTTCTGGAGAAAGCTTCATTACAAAATCTCGTTACAAAATATTTTTTTTAAAAAAAAGATCTTGAAAAAAAGTCACCTCTGAAACCTAATTTTTGAACAAGATTGTGTTATTTTTAATCACTTCTCAGCTCTTTGCTGTAATACAAAAGACTTGTAATGCAGCAACTTGCCCTGACAAAGCAGGCTGTCAAACCTCCCCTTGAGAACCTCCTCCCAAAGCTGACTTAGGACCCCCATAACATCTTGACACCTTTTGTTCTTCATTTTACCTTTCCTAAAGACAAATTTAAAAATGAGGGTGGAAAATACAATAGAACGTGACAAAACAAAAAAAAACAAACCTAAGAGTTTTGAAAAATTCTCACTGCCTAAAACATTAAAATATCTGATTTAAGAGGCAGGCTTCTCACACTGCCACAGTAACAAATGATCGCCATCAACCTGCAGTTTAACTACTTACATTTACAATCTTAGCGAAAATAGATGGATGGTGGTTAATCGCTCTTCATTTGCTTCCTGGACAAGAAACAGACTCTATTCCACCAAGTGGCAAGGAGGTACAAGCTCCTTGATGTGCCACAGAGCCCATCTGCAGACGCTCTCCATTCCTTGTGTTTTCAGCGCACCTCACCTCTAGAACCCAGAGCAGACCCAACTGTGGCTGCCAAGTGATGGGATCTGAATCCACAGCAAGCACAGTCCTGCTGTGAAGAGCAACCAGGATCAAGTACCGTCGATGGAAGAATATCAAACAGGCAAAGAAAATGAAGAACAAGTGCAGAGGAATAAATAGGAATCAAATGGGTACTTATGGATGCTCCTCACAAGGCACTCTCTCTCACTTGATTCTTGCTGCACTCAGCTTCAAATGCATATAAGCCTGCAATTTAGTATTTTCTCCAACTTTGATAAGAAAAAAGAAACTCCTCCTGTATGATTATAATTCAGAAACACAGAAATACTCCCTCTTGATTTTTTTGACACAGCAGAGGTCGACGGTGGCTGCTTCCTCTGTATCTGCTCTGGTATCCATAGAATTCGTGCATAATGCTGGCATTCCTATCGCACACAAAGCAAGCTGCAATTCTGTCTTAAAAGTGTGATGACCAAAGCTAAAAGTTGCTCACAGCAATCCCTAAGACCAAAAAATCTGACCTGCATCCTGACACAACCCAGAATTGTAGTTTCAAGACTGGTTTTTGTTAGAGATGGGATGTGTGTCCTTGCAGGAGTAGCTTTTGGATTCAATATGACTGGTCATTATCTTAGCCACCGTATCAGTCCCCAAACCTCATGACAGCAAACTCCAGCCATGTGTGACCTGGTCCTAATACTCAAATTCAAAAATGCCCCAACTTCCGAAAGTACTACTTACTCAGTGTGGTAACTTTGATCCATTTTCATGTTTCCACTAAAACTTACTTGACCTGCATTAATGTAACTAAGGGTTACAGAGAGGGGAAGGAAAGAAGAAACTGAGATACTTATGGGTTTTAAAAGATTTAGGCAACCAAATGCCATTGGGAATTCTGAGCCTACAAAATTCAGTGCTATATACAGAGCTGCACTCCACCCTCATGACACATTTCAGCATCCTTACTACACACATATTTTAGCTGTATTTTTAACATTCAGTATTTAATATTACAAAATTACTTTATTCTGTAATGTTTGTTGACATTTAAAAAATGCAATGTTCATCTGGGGGTTATCCAATTTTCCTATACAAAACTTAGAAGGTTTCTCATTCACATTTGAGACGGAATAATTTTAAATCGACCTTTGCACAATGAAGTGCATATCTGAAAGACAAACAGCAGTCCTATATTAATGAAACACCAGAGCAGTAAACTCTCAGCCAGCTGCAAGCACCACAAGTTACAAACACTTTTTTGCTGAAGTGATCCCCCACACCGTTACTCCCCAAGGGCAAATGGAAACTTGAATGACATCTCCTAAGAGGTGCTTCTACAATCACAGCACAAAAGAACAGGCAAAAGGCAATTTTTCCCACAGGTGCATCTCCCAGGAAAAAATAATTCTTCCATCATCTTGTGAACACAGAATATAACCTAAAATAGAAATTATTTGGGGCTATTTAAGCAAGAAAAATATATTGCTTCTATCTAACATCTAGCAGTTACGGTTAGAAGCCAAACAGCATTTTCAGTACGACAAACTTTCCAGGCAAAATTGGAATGTTTCAACCTGACAAATATAAAAAAACATAGTGGGAAAAAACGCTCACCTAGGTTTTAAATGATGTTTTAGATAACTCTGGCTGACGCTTCAAAATATAGAATTTAGCTTGTGCTGCATCCTTCACAACAAGGAAGACAGGCTGCACAGGGTATAAAAGATGAGGTTATCTGCTCTGCTACTACAGGCAGGACCTGGGTCCTGGTACCTCCTTATGTATGTTCCAAATTAAACTGTCCTACAAAAACTTGGTTATTGCTACAAAAAGCAACGTTGACCCTTACCTCTCAGTAGAAATATTTACACAAGAACTGGGGTCAGCTCTTCAAACCAGGCTGCTCTGTTCTATGTGGAGCAGCACAGCGCAGTATCCCCAGTCGTAGTCCGTGGGCAAGCCCAGCGGTGGCTGGTCCTCTCCCGGGGGTGACCTGGGCAGCAGTGACAGAGGCAGCCAGGCAAAAGTGACCTGTGATGCCCAGGGTCTGCCTTATAGATGCAGGAATAAAGATGTTGCAACTCAGATGCTACGTGGGTGAAGATCACACAAAAAAAAAGGCAGAAGAAAGATGACGACACGATGGTATGACTGCAAATGCAAGTGGAGTCATAGAATCCTAGAACGGCCTAGGCTGGAAGGGACCTTAGAGATCATTTAATCCAACATCTCTGTTGCCAGGGACGCCACCTCTCGACTAGATCAGGCAACACATGGGGACCGAATGGGAATTGAACCCGCGACCTTGGCGTTGTTAGTGCCACGCTCAACTGACTGAGCTAACCGGCCCCCTAAAATAGCGAGATTCTCCACTGAATCATTAAATGCAATATCACTGAAGTCTCCAACTATAACATTTTCATTATCTATTTAAAAAGTAAATACAGAAACAAACAAACAAAACACCAGCAAGGTGGATTAAATTGACATACAACAAACAGAAGAGACACTTTGCTCAGCTAACAAATTCCGAAGTAATATTGTCAACTTAGAAAAATTCACACAGTTCTATAAAACCAAAAGGTGAGCTTTTAATGAGAAGAAAATGTGGAGTCAATAGCCTCATCTTCGAAGATCCTTTCTGAGGTGGGGAGGGAAATGGAAATTAAACTTTACAATCTCCAGCATTTATCATACAATTACTTAAAACATAAATAATGTTTTTCCTGCAGGCAGAGATTCCTTCAGTTACACTGTCCACAAACTAATTCGCCCTGCTCCAGATTCCCAAGATAACAGAATTCCTGGGGAAAACACAAAAAGAATTCTGTAACTGTAGCATTATCATGCATAAAGAAAAGTTCATGTATAGAGTAAGTGCATTTCAGATATTTCTTTCTTATCATAATCTCTGGCTCACGGGCACTGCAACTCTGCAAAATGGCATCAGAAGCAGGAACCAAGTTGCGTACTCCTGGGGAATTCAGAGAAACAGTTTTCTAAAACTATCTCCTCCTCTTCAGATACGACATGATATTCTCAGAGACTATTCACTAGTCTATGCAACTGGGAAAGCAGTCGGCAGAGCAGCAGGACGAATATGTAAACTTTCTTCAACACCTTTCATCTCTTCAACAGATAAAAATCTCTCTAAGTTTCTCAGGAAACCCTCCATTACAAACAGGAAGATTCTAAACAGTACGACAGAATTACTGCTAGTTAAAGCAACAGTCCAAATGTTAAACCTATCCCAAATACAGGCTCAGCTCCTTGCCTTGAGTGACTCGACCCAGGCAAGGAACACGCAGGAGACCATCATCTCACCTCCTTCCACACCTGGCCAACCAGTTAGTAAGTCTCACAGCTGCTCTTTAGAAAAAAGATCACAGTCAAAGCCTCCTTGTGAAGAAGATAAGTATCTAGATAATCTACTTAAACGTCAGTCATGAACACTCTCAGTTTCCCACTGTGCTCCCATGGAAGCCAAGCAGATTTTACTATTGCCACCAGGATACTATTGCTTGCCCAGGTTGGAGCTGTGAGCCCACCCTCTCACTCTCAGCTCTCTGTGTGGGCTATGCAGAAGACAAGCACATCATTCAAGGTGGTTCAACATTAGCAAAAAAACCTTCACAGCTGGAAAAGTCTATCAGGAGAAAATCACCACAAATAGGTTGGCATTTTGGATGAAGTTTGTTTTTTCCCCTTTTTTACATCATGCAAATCATAGTCTGTGTAAATCTTAAACTATGATGATAACCTAAGACAAATAATAATTCATACACCTGTCCTAATTAAAATTATATGTAATCTGATTTCTGTCCACACTAAACCATCCAGTGAATCTTTCCTTCTCACTATTACTCACACACTGAGTGATGAATTTTGCATCTTAGTCTGGTCCAAAGATTAAACTGGTCACATTACTTTGGAGATACAGGGAACGTTGAGGATGGCTGAACCACCAGGCAAAAGGTCTCCCAACTCTCATCACTTCATTTAGCCTTAGCTGCAGAATTTCAAACTTTCCTGATCATACACCCCCACTTAGGACATTGGTCCTTCCTATCATGGAAAAATCAAATAACAAAATAGTGATGCAGAATTCAGTTTTTATGATTGTATGCACAAAGTCAACAACCTCTGAAAAAAACCACACAGAGGCAAACAGTTTGCAGTGTAACAAATGTGATGCACAGCTACAAGAGCAGTCTGAAGGAGGATCCGGGGCACTACAGGCCTGTCGGTCTGGCCTTGGTGTCAGGGAAGGTTACGGAGCATCCTGAGTGCCATCACGTGGCACATACAGGACAACCAGGTGACCAGGCCCAGACACACGGGTTTACGAAAGGCAGGTCCTGCTTGACTAATCTGATCTCCTTCTATGACAAGGTGGCCCACTTAGAAGATGAGGGTAAGGCTGTGGATGTTGTTTACCTGGACTTTAGTAAATCCCTTGACACCGCTTCCCACAGCATTCTCCTGGAGAAACTGGCTGCTCATGGCTAAGGACGGTGTACCCTTTGCTGGGTGAAAACCTGGCTCCTTTGCTGGGGTAAAGCCTGGCTGAACGGCCAAGCCTAAAGAGTGGTGGTGAGTGGAGTTAAACCCAGCTGTGGCCAGTCACAAGCAGTGACTCAGCACGGCTCAGTATTGGGGCCAGTTCTGTTTAATATCTTTATCAATGGTCTGGATGAGGGGATGAAGTGCACCCCTCAGTAAGTTTGTGGCTAACGCGAAGCTGCTTAGGAGGGTTGATCTGCTGGAGGGTAGGATGGCTCTCCCGAGGGACCTGGGCAGGATGGATTGATGGGCTGAGAACAATTGTATGAGGTTCAACAAGGCCAAGTGCCAAGTCCTATGCTTGGGTGACAACAACCCCAGGCAAAGCTACAGCCTTGGGGGAGAGTGGCTGGAAAGGTGCCCGGTGGAAAAGGACCTGGGGGTGGTGATGGACAGCCAATTGAACAGGAGCCAGCAGTGTGCCCAGGTGGCCAAGAAGGCCAACGGCATCCTGGCCTGGATAAGAAATAATGTGGCCAGTAGGACCAGGGCAGTGACACACTTTATATTCAAGTTTCAGAAGCCCTCATCCAAAACAAACCCAGGATTTTACTTAGTAGAATAAGCAGATATCATGGTCATAAGTAAAGGGTGGGATATGAAGTGTAAGGAGAAAATCTTGGGCAGATAATTATGCCCAGAAAGATTGGAAAGCCAAGGTGGGAGAGCACCGTTCCGGGGAATTCTCAGGACTGCAGTCAAAGCCCAGCTCTGAGCATCCCCATTTCAGCCCCAAAACAACCATGCCTGTACTACTGAGTTCAAAGCAGTCCAGGTTCATTCTCACAACTACCATGATTTAAATTGAATAATTTGATCGTTGGAGATGTTTTGAAATTAAGGAGCTACCCAACACCCACCACTGTTACTACAGTGCTGGGAACACAGCGCCTGAAGCTAAAAGAATTTTTCTCCACAGCAGTCAGAGTTCAGGGCAGGGAGGCTCATTATGGATGCACACTTCCATCATTCTAGACTAGTTCTAATTTTCAGCTTCTGCTTAGGTCCCTTTGTATACCCTGAAATATTGACAACTGGAGGATAATTAGTCCATCATTGCTTGGAAAAACTAGAAGGTTTTCTGTATTTCTTTCCAATCACTTAAGCTGGTATACAGTAGCACCTTATACCACAATTTTTCACTTTACTCTTATTAAGGTCTTTTACCTCCTGTTTCTTAACACTGAGATACTGAGCAATTCCTTGGCTTCGCTCTAGAATAAAAGTTACATCACATTTGAGCTGATGCCTTCCAGCCAACCTCTGCCAAATACAATTTGCTTAAAAACCTAAACCTAGCTAGCTGAGGTTGAATAAGAAACTTGCGGCAAATCTGCTTTATACATAAACCTTGTACTCTTGCATTTGAAAAAAAAAAAATAAAGTTTCACACAGGAACCGGAGAAAACCTGATTCCACATAACCAGAGGAGACATTCAGCTGTATCCAAACAATTATCCCAAAAGGTTCTGCTAATTAAAACCAAATGACTCCTTACAAATGGAGCAGCAGTTTAGCTAGGTTTGAGTAGGCAGCATGTAAGTCTCTGCTTTCAGTTCCTGAAAATGTGACAGACATAACAGACAGACGTTGAGTAAGAAGCTACTGCCTCCACAGGAGCTGAGGGCCAAACTTCAGTTTCCTTGTGATGGCACTCTGAAACTGAGTACGAATGGGCTGGAGGTTTTTCTCCCTGAATGAACTCATAGCCAGGTTGGAATTACGCTGATGGCCATCAACAGCGGTCTTCTGATGGAGGAAAACCTCCACTGGGCTTCTCTCAGAAGCTGCATTTGGACCAACCTAAAAAAATCCCCACAGACTTTAAACTTGGTGCTATATATCTATCTTAACACCATCAGAAAGCACTGAATGTATTTAGAAGTCTTTCAGAATATTTATGGTACACACAAGGCGTTCTTTTTGATGCCATATACTTAAAAGAAAAAATAGATCTGTCTTCCTCATGCACAATAGTGATACCTCTGAAACCACGCTTGGTCCACCTAAAGAAGAAGCGGTTAAAATACCACAAGGATGGCACTCACATGCACTACTACAGATAAAGTAGGGGCAATGATAACATCAGCTACTTATTAGGGTTACTTTTGCATAGAAACGCTTGAAGTGCCTGTATAAATATCATTAACTTCTTAGTCATCAAGTAAGCTGTTTCAGACTAAAACCATTCTCAAGTAATTACACCTCACTGGTGATCATCCCTAGCATAAATTGCAGGTATCCAGTGCCTCTCCATAGATCATCTTTAATAAAGATGAGCTCTTGGTGAGACCAGAAAGCTGTACGGGAAAACATATTAATAGGAAATAAATCCCATGTTCTCAAAGGTTTCAAAAAGGGAAGAAAGCCAGTTTTAAGAGAAAGCAAACTGAAAAACCTTTTAAAATTTAGGAGATAAGATGGAGAAAAATAAGACTGCCTTTCATAATTAAAGCAATTATTTATGAAAATTCCAGAGTCACTTATTTTTCTATGAATTCTTTCGGACACCATAACAACTGGTTGTTTATTTAAAAAAACAAACTGAGAAAAACACGCAAAATCACTATTTAGTTGCACGTGCAAATTTATAAAGCTCCGGGTGATCATCACCAGTTCACTTCTGATCCTTACTAAACACTCGGTGTGTGAGCTGTAGAGTGCTTTCGTCTTGTCTCCTATCAAGTGAGAAGCATAGTTCTTTTTGGTCGTTAGAGGCTTGGCAGAGATACTTTGAGAGACTCTGTTGCTGGAAGCCAATTTCTTGGAAAGAAGGGAAATCTGGGCTCTTGAAGTTCATTGAGAAAGTTAAGTAAGCATCCATCTCACTACCTGGTCTATTTACAAAATGAGTTCATTAATCTATCACGTATAATTAGTCTTTTGTGTGACTACAGAAAGGAAACAGGATGACAAGGGTAAGAATTCATGCCAGAAGCTCGATAATAAGCTATTAGTTGCTTTGCCTTCACAGGAGTCTCCGGAAAGCTCACAGTACCAGCCCTCGTCCTGGGGAAAAAAGCCTGGAGGTGACCCTGAGGAATAACTCCCATGTTAAGTTCAGTCGAAAGCACGTGTGTATTTTGGGATGGCGGAGGGTGAATGTGCCTGAGTGTATGGGCTGAAGAGACTATTTCCCAGGAACGACATCTGAGTCCCAGGGAAAACTGCAAAGATGGGAGCCTGCAGACAGGAGCAGGTCTTCAGCAGAAAGGACCTGGTGTTGCTGGCCTCCAAGCTGCTTCTTCAGTCTGTGACGCAGAGATGTGCGAGTACTAAGAGGCTACGCAGACCAGGGGCAAGTCACATCGGCCAACTCAGAGCACGTATGAGGAAACACCAGTGGGCAGAGGGCAGACAGCCTCTGCCCCATGTGAGTCAGGAACCAGCCTGCCGCCGAGCCAGGGGCCAGCAAGCAGGGAACCACCCCCCATCCCCACCTATGGCACCACCCCTGCAGATCCACAGCACCATGCCAGTCACCTCAAGGGCCACAGGAAATAATTCGCTTCTGACTTGAGTGAGGAAAATGGAGACGAGCACAAAGGACAACAAAGCTGCAGACCGTGGGCAACCTCTTTGTGCTGTGTCCCATTCATAAGCAATAATCCTTCCTCCACACCAGCACACGGGACAC
This sequence comes from Apaloderma vittatum, assembly GCF_000703405.1. NCBI lineage: Eukaryota > Metazoa > Chordata > Aves > Trogoniformes > Trogonidae > Apaloderma > Apaloderma vittatum. The sequence continues at coordinate 39,565 of NW_009713307.1, read as the reverse complement.
CTCCTCGTCACGAGGTTCTGCTGGGCGCTGAGTGCAATATTGTCTCATTCCCATGACAAGCAAATCTGCACAGTGTAACTTTCTGTCAGTCCTTCATTCTGGTCACATCAAACAAAAAAAAGAAGAAAAAACCATATCAACAACAAAGACCAGGCTATAATTGTAAAACCGACAAATTCCCAAATCAGATGTGACTGTGACCCAAATCAGGAGGGGAAGAAACAGTAATTCACCCTGGCATGCTAATTAATTATCACACAGATTGCTTATTGATTTTCTTGTATTCACTCTCATAACTTATGAAGTACCCTCATTTCACGGAAAGTTCTCACAGATTGGCAGACACTGGTGGCTCAAAAGCAGGTGCAAACGCACACGTAGGTCAGGTCTCCATTTCTGCAGCGGGACAAGGCCAGGGGCAAACGCATCCACCTCCAGCAATGAATCCCAGCATCAAGAGACTCATCTCTAGCCCCACTCACAAAGGCTAAATTTTACAGTAATGATCTCCCAGTGAAGCAAACCAGCCGTTGCTAATAAAAGTAGTCAAATTGCCAAGGTCATTCCCAAGTCACTTCAGGTTCTTGAAGGCTTCCTGCATTGGACAACAGGCTGAGTTCCCAGAGAAGTTATCTAACAGGACATTTTCTAATTATAGAATTAATTACTGCCACAGAATAAATAGCAGAGGCATGTCAGGCTGAAGGTAATGATTTGTACAATTAGCTCTTTCACATCAAATAAACATTTACATCTATTCTTCAACTGGGAATTCATAATAACAGGAGGTCCAACTGTCATCATCTCTGGAATATTCTGCCACTAGAACAACCAAGTGAAAAACATTTACATCTCATCTCTAAAATAGCATGAATACATGCCATTTAAGATGTTGATTTTTATTTTTTTTAACATTCTAGGTACTAAGGAAGCATCCTCACTATAACGGCTTCAGTCTCCTTTGTTGTATTTTATTGGGTAACAAACTTGTTTCCAGTGCACAATCATGAAGAAACTGCCTGTTATTGTGACAGGCCTACAGCAGGTATGTTGCAGTGATCAAGGAGAATTCTTGTGGACAGCATCTTCTTTGCTTGTGCACAAGAAAATAGCTGGGGTCTCATTTCCAGCTCTTTGCGCAGCCAGTACAATCGTCATCATTACAGTGATAAAAGCAGCCTCTGAAGATGTTTCTGTCTAGTGAAAGACCTGTCAAAGAGGAAGGCGAACAACCTCAGAACGGGGTTAGCATATGAAAGGGCCTAAATTTGTGGTCTAAAAACAAACATGAATGAGCCACCAAAAGCACTTATGAAGTTGCACAGCTTTGAGCACTCAACTGCTTGCTGGATTGAGCTACAATTCAACAAAGCATTAACAGAACCTAAAATGAAGTTTAGCCCCTGGTCTGTTGCAATCATAGAATGATTTGGGTTGAAGGGACCTCAAAGATCATCTAGCTCCAACCCCCCTGCCTTGGCAGGGACATCTCCCACTAGGTCAGGTTGCTCAAGGCTCCATCCAGCCTGGCCTTGAACGCTCCCAGGGATGGAGCATCCACAACCCCCCTGGACAATCTGTTCCAGTGTCTCACCATCCTCAGGGTAAAGAATTACTAGTCTAAACCTACACTCTTGCAGCTTCCACCCATGACCCCTCATGCTATCACTACAGGCCCTTGTAAAAAGTCCAGCCTTCTTGTAGGCCCTTCATTATGGTGCATCCATAATCCCTTCAAAGCTGCCAGTTCTCCAGGCCTTGTCATAATTCCTTCCAGATGCTCCAGATTCCCCTTAGGGACAGGAGAGCCAGTGGTTGGCAAAGTCTATCGGGTCTGCCCAAAGTTACAGGCTGGGCATCCTGTGATGGGCCATATTCTGGGTAGCTCACAGGAAGGGCTCACGCAGTGTTGAAATAAGACCATCTCCAGTTTAAAAAGGAGAATTTTTGCACATTAGACAAAAGGTACTCAGTTTTCTTAACAGGCTCGCTGGGCTCCAGCGCTACTCTGAATTTGCAATCTCCTTTCAGCTAACCCTGACTACGTCATCTCAGCTCGTGCTTCCCCTCCCAGTTGTACGTCACCATGAGGATGGATCGTCCACAGCCTCTGCATTGAGTATGAAACCTGTGCTCAGAGCCAGCGAGATCAAGAAGGTCTAGAGCTGGCTGACAGTGAGTGCAAGTGATGCAAGAGCTGCCCTAAAACTCCCAGCTAAAGGTGCTTCCCTTCCTGCCCGGTGAGTACGTCAGACTCCACCAAAGTCAGACTTTAATGTTCAGTAGCAGCACTTCAGTAAATCTTGTAAAACCAGGCTCACTTGTGAGATACAGCAAGCGCAGAAACACAGCGAGATGCGGCCACATTTCAGCAGCCCTGCGGGTAGCAGATCCCCCGCAGCCCTGCACACCTGGATCAAGGAGCCAAGGTCAACACAAGGTCATATGCTACTCAAAGGGACAATGCCAAAAGGCGTCAAACCTCTGAAATTACTTATGATAATAACGGCCAAAAATATACAATACAGTCCAAACCCACTTACTTCTGCTCCAATTTTTCCTGCAAGGATTTCTTTCCAGAATGGGTTGGGAAGTCTGGGAAAAATTGGAGAATTTGACCAATTAACAAACACATTGAGGTGTTTGAGCTACAATATAACTGTGGATACAAGTGAAAGGCAGCAGTCTGGCTCTCTACAAATAAATCAGTGCACACATACACAAATTCTTCTAGCCCTTTTTGCAACAACTTGCCTCAAAAGTTATCCTGACAACCTTATTGTCTGTGAAGTTACATAGCTGTGTGCTATAGGAAGGATGTCTCATCTTTGAACTGCTCACTTGAACAGACCGGCTTGTGAAGACAACATTTAAGGCTTACAGAACATGCACCACTGCACTGAGGACACTGTTATTTACAGCTCTCTGACACTGACACAACAGGTGTTTGTAATGAGAACAATTAAAAAATAGGTGGTTTTTTAAAAAAAAAAAACAACACAAAGAAACAAATTATTCTGAGACCAGCACATCTAACAAATTCTGCTTTCTCCTGGTTTTATTTTTTGTGGTTGGACTCTCTTGTGGGAAGAAGCAAGCCTGAATCCAAGCTTTTCATGTGGCTGGTGCATCCATAATCTCTCTCTCCTACCAATTCTGAGAAGTTCAATAAACAAGCTTCTCTTTCAGCCTCCTCCACACCAGCTATTCATACCTGTACCCAGTACCCATTTTCATAAAACTGTAATTGCCTGTAACACCTCCCTTGTCAAACTGGGACAATCGTTCATATTGGGAACGGCGGAAGACAGAGCAGCAAGAGCGTGTGCACAAACACACAGGAGATTATGTTATCCTCACTTCCTTAGGCAGGCAGGCTAAGCGTGATGAGACAAACCAAACTGAAAATAAGTAAGTTCATACTCCATAGCTGAGGCATTCTGCAGTGGCAGGGGCAGAAAACCAAGTCAAGCTCCCTGCAAAGCCAGGATATCTCACGTGAAACACTCTGGTGGAGAGCACAAGTTTTTCGACCTGCAAAACCCTCAGCAAGAACCTCCTAACAAGTGAAAAATACAGACACACCCTGGACACCAGTTAACACCTCTGCGATGAACCAATGCAAATGCAGGAGCAGGTGCCCGAGGAGTTTGCAGGACTGAGCTCAGCTCCCATGGAGAACCTCCGAGAGCGTAAGCACTTACCTGCCATGAGCCTGGGAACAGCACACTACCCCAAATCCCTCCCACAAATGGAACCTCTAGAACAGAAGAATTAAATTAGGTAGCCCAAACTAACCTACAAATCAGTCATCAAGATGGGAATAACTAAGGAGTCCTGTCTCCATTTTCTTCTTAAATTATTTTGGACAGAATGCCCTCAGATGCGAAGATGTGGGTTTCAGGGAAGCGTGTACTTGGAGAGAGCGGGTCGGTGCATTTCGTGATGGATACTGGGATCAAACCAGTAGGTCTGCTTGTGAAAAGTGATGAAGATTAGAGTGCGCTTTCCCTGTTCTCGAGGAAAACATAAGTAATCTACTTAAATGAAAATCAATTTTGGATGTTCCTTTATTACACTTTATGATCTGTGAAGTTCCTTTCCTTTCATGCTGCTATGTGAATGGTATGTAATTCCTACACTGGTGATAAATTTTCCTTTAGAAAAGTAGTGAAGGTCTTAACTTTTTAATAGAAATTATTCCTTGGGAAGCCTCAGCTGCTATTCAAGCAGTTTAATTCAAAGAGTTATATCTCGCATTCAGAAAATTTTAACTGACACTAATCGGACCCAGCTATTTTTATTATTAATGTACAACAATGCTAATCTGGTGTGACGAGAGTCTTTAGCCAGAGTCCTTAATAGGGCTTCTTCTCCTCTAAAGTGGTATTTAATAATAAAAAAAATTAACATTTTTGCATAATCTACTTACGTGTGCTGCAACTGCTGAAGAGCAGCTCCAGTGTTTTTTTCTCTTTTTTGATCCTCAGCACAAGCATGCACATCCTCAAAATGAAACGATGCATGTTTGTGAGCTGATGGGAATCTGTTTTGGTGTACTTGTCACAGACACACCGTGCATTACATGGTAACACCCAGCCCCTGTGATAATCCACGTGCAAGCCTTAGGAGTTACACAATCATAAAGCCGCTAACCATTTTCATGTCACTTTTTATTCTGAAAGGTCCAACAAGGTCTGCACAGGGCAGGTGTGATTCTTTTAAACCATACAGGCTTTGCATCACCTCACACAGCTTGGGCTGCACAAACACAGGATCTGGCCTCAGACCACAATGGTTTAAGCACAGGAAGCAGCCAGCCCAGTAGATAGATACTTGCACAGAGGGCTGATATATCAATACATCGAATTAACCTAAGTACTTATTTTATCAGTGACTGAAGTGTTACAGGTAGTAAACTTCAAACAGACTCAATACAAATTGCAGGTCAAGCATATTCGAGAGCCTGCAGGGGCCCAGCCACAAAAACGCTGAATTAGGTTGTGGAATACCTTTATTCATCTTAACTGGGTGTTGTTGCTGAAGTATAACCAGACTCCTGCAGTATCACCCACTCTAATCAGAAGTAGGGCACAGAAAACCAAGTCCCTTCGCTGTTTCATTTTGACTAGTCAAAGGTAAGAAGCAGGCGACAGAGCTCTTGTGATGTCTACAGGAATTGTGCTTTTTGTACGTAAATTGTTCTCTCCTTACAAGACACACTGATGCCTCTTTTAGTTTCCGATCGCTTTTTAGCAGAGTCCAGAGCTGCTCACTTCCAAGGGCAGCAAAAAACGCAGCCGCTCATCCTCCTCTGAGCCATGGCGAGGCACATGGCAAATCCTCGGCAGCTCTTGGAAACCAGCTGAATTGAAAGACAGACAAACATGTGACAGACCAGAAAGAGAACTTAGTGTCTGACATACAGCCTGACCTTAAATGAACCACATCTGTACTAAGAAACTATTTAGAAAGCTCCTAGAAATGGTATTTTTTCAAGTCTTCTTCCAGATCCGCACTTCACGCAAGTGCACTCCCTCCCTGCAGCGCCTCACACCTGGTTCAGAGGAGCCTCCTGCCGATACAGTCCTTCCCGTGGGCACAGCTGATGCAGGGGATTACGTGGGAGCTGGTGGGGAGCTTTCCTCACCGTGGCATTCCAAAAGAAATCATCATTTTGAGAAAGCAACATTTTACAAAATTGCTATTTCCTCCAGAAAAAAAAAGCAAAACAAAGCAAACGTGTTCACAGCTTTCCTGTAACACCAAAGGCAGAGCTGGAGCAGGAGCTTGGCTCCCACTGAGCCACACGGGGCACCTGAAGGAAGCTGGGGAGTTATCGGTTCCCCAACAGGGGCAAGCAAAGGTGCTGGCCCCTAATCACAGAAGCTTCCATGCAGCAGATTAAGCACCTTGCAAATCTCTTCCACTTCACCTGAAACCAATTTTTGCCTAGAAATCTTTCTGCATTGGGCTTTAAGAGCTTCTCCACCTCCAATTAATTTCAAACTTTTCTTTTTAGCTTTTTTGTCCAGCTTTGAAATGTGTTTCATTAATGCAAAGCATCTCAGAGAAAAGAGCTTCTAAGCTAAAAATGAATGAGATTTCAGGTCACTGCATTAACACTGATAGCTTTAAAACAATTAACTGCACATCAGGTACAGGACAGGATATTTTCCTATGCAGCTAATACAGCAGAATACCATGCCATTACCACAAAATATAATTCAGGTTTATAGGAAAAAACTAATTAATTCCATTCAAAGAGGCAAGAGATTTCTGGTACTAAACCACACAGGAGCACTGACTCACAGTGCCAGGTAAGAGCTGGCATCCCCAGCCAGCCCGCCCGGAGGTGGCAGCGTCATTTGAAGTTGTGCTTTCCCTTCTATAAGCAGGTCATGCTGTCTGGCTTTTAAAAAAGTGAGGTGAAAGGCCAGGTACGGCACATAACCGCAAGCAGTTTTCTGAGTGTAATTCAGCTCTGGCTTATATTACTCCAGGATGGATGAAGGGTTTCGTTATTCCAAGCCATCGCCCCTGCTCTGCCTTAGTCCCCACATGACCCTCGCGTTTGAACCTCTGCAAACTAACGGTCTGCTACTCTATGAAAAAAATGGATGCTGCCCTGCATTAAGAAGTCAGGCTGTAAAATGACATGTCAGGAGCTGTAAACGATAACTACGTTCCTACCTTGCACCTTGTAAAGTTAAGGTCAAGAGCGGTCCAAACCCTGACCAGGCTCCAAAGTCTCCTGTCACTTGAGCTCCTCTGGTAACGTCCTCTCTGCGGAGCATTAGCATCCTGTGCAAATGGAGCATGGCATTTCATCTCACATCAACAAGAAGGACTGCGGGAGAAAACGCTGGCTTTGCGAGGAGAAAGCGTCCCATGCTAATAAGATACAGCATCTGAAACACCGATATTTTTTATCATATTCTCTCAGTATTAATTTTGGCTAATGTGGTGTGACAGCCTCTAATATGATCAGTCTTTCATACTCTACTGATGACAACTAACACTAATTCAATACGATATTTATGTGATGGGATGGGTGGAAAATTGTTGATGTGGTAAAAGAGTAAAATGCCTTCTAGTAGACTTTTCAAGGATCAGATTCAGGTCTACTAGTAATTGTCAAACAATCAGATAATATCTCCTCAAATAAACGAATACAAACCCTAGCCAAGACACCTCTAGTTTTGGGTTATTTTTCTTATGCCAGATAAATACATCAGGATCCTTTAATAACCCTTTTTGAAACAGCTTTATTAATTTGAAATTATTTTTATAACTCTTCCCAGTTCCTTCCAGCCACTGGAATGGGACATATTGCAGCGAACAGCAAACGAGCTGCCTTCTTCCCACTTCATATTTCAGTGCTATTCCTCTGAATCACAGATCTATGTCTTGGGATCATGTTTAATGGGTTCTCCAACATGAGCCGTACACCCTGTTCAGGGCCACTGCTCTCCAGACACAGCTCTCCATCTAGTTAAGACAAGCTACATTCTTAGTCCTAGATGAATCACCTGATCTCAAAACTACTTTAAAATAAATGAATCCACTTTACCACATTGACTAACCTCACACGAATCATTATTTACCACTTTGCCAACATCTGATCCGTCTACAGACTTCATCAGAAAAGCTTTTTATTTTACTTTCACCAGAAAACAAGAGTGTCAGGACAAACCCAGATCTCTTCAGAATATCCCAGCTGATTGTTACTCTCCATTAACTTTCGGTCCATTTGGAGAAAAGCAAAACATTAGTACTTTTTTCATGTCTAAATCATTTCACATAGCTTGTGATCTGAAACGGAGTCCTCCATTAATCTAAGAATATATTTGAAAGAACATTTAATTTGAACTTTGCAAATTACCAATAGCAAAGAATCCTTCACACCAGACATCACATCTGCAAAGACATCACGTTACGTTTCATTTAGTGACTACACTGAAGCAAGACTTCAGTATGTCACTGTGGTTTCATCAAAGCAGGATCACTTGTGAAGGTATTAATGTAATATTATTAATCCTGGGAGCATACAGAGCACCATATTAATAAGTACAAGTATGCAACACTTCATATTCCTAACAGTATCAGAACAATTATCTGGTATTGCTATCTTATGTAGCTAATAAGCATGATCACAATAGCACTATCCTTTCTATTCCCTTTTTTTTGTTTTCTGACATAGCAAAAGAACAGAAAAAAACACCTAATGCTGGTTATTCTCATAACTTGTTCGCAGGCTGTGAAGATAGCAAATACTAATTAGAAATGGGACTAATGTTACCAAAGTCACAGGACTCTCCACTTCTGCAGAATGTTATTTGATTTTTTTTTTTTCCTCCTGAATACAGCCCTTGCTGCATGAACAGAATCATTGTTTGGAAATCAACTGGACAAAACTTACATTGACCATAATGAGCTTTGGCTCAAATCCTGTGTTGATCTGCTTCAGCCCACAATAAAATTGAGAAACATAAAATACTCTCATGCCCGTACGTGTAACAATAAAGTCAGATTCAAAGCCTCAAGTTCAACTGCTAAAGCTGATAGATGGCTCTGTGCTGCAGGGAGGAGATCTACTCATTGGTATAAACACTGATGAGACCCCTTTGAAAAGACACTACGGCTTTCTGCCGTAGATAAAAATGAACGATGCCTTGATAATACACTGACTGGGAAAGGTGCAAATCACAGCCACGTTTGCATTCATCTTCAGCAAAAGAAATCATACATCTATTGCAGTTACATATGAAATATATAAACCTCTGCCTGACAGCAGGGCAAGAACTTTCCTCTCGCTTACCAGATCCCTGCCCAGTGCAGACAGCAGGGCCAGGACTGCATTTTTAAATACTTGCAGTAATGAGCCAAATGTACTGTCACGGTATTCTGTCTTTATACATTATATACATATATATCTGTAGTTTCCATTCTAAAATTTGACAGGCCATCACTCACCACGGTTGGTCTTCTACTGAACCTTACTTGTACACATCAATGCTTCCATCTGAATTGATTTAAATCTACCTTGTACTTTCGCCCCAACAGACAAAGACTTCACATTTATCTCCATGCCTTGGCCTTGCAGGGCTGTGTATGCCATCTAAAATTCTTCCATGAATTTAACCGATTGTGAGCTACGGTAGAAGAACAGGAGCCTGAGAAGACTGACTGATCAGGCAGGAGATGACAGCCAGCAAGCCAGGACTATTTTTATTATGAGAGCACACAGCAGTGCCATGCAGGCACAGCCCAGCTGTGCTAAATGCTACACAGCTGGCCAACTGAATGCACAACCATGTTCCTCAGGCAGGATGAGATTTAAAACCTATGGTAAAGACCTTCAGAACAGGTGAGGATGGGGGAAAGAAAAAGAGATGCAGGGAGTGAAGTAAGATACGAAAGCAGCACATACATGTGATCTCACAGCTCTCCAAACCAGACAGGTCTCCTGCTCCCCTGCTACTAGATAAGGGCAATCCCATAGAAACTTCAGATGCTGAATTTTCCTAAATTAATCACAAAAAGCCAAGCTACACAGTTCTTCAGGAGATCCTTTCAATGTTACATCTGGGAACCAAGCAGCCCCATGCTCTAGTCTTCTGCGTCTTTTTGCTCCCTCCTGCAGAGTCAATAGCAGGAGTGAATCACTTTTAGGGTAAAAAGCCTTTCTTCCATGTCCCTGCTTGCCCACAGCTTAGGAAATCAGGTAAGAAAACTCACCTGGCATGACTACCCCTGACGGTCCAAGAAGTAAAGAAAACAGTATAAACCAGTAGGAAAAAAATGCCTTAAAATCAGGCATTAAGCATAAAAGCCTATATAAGAACAGAGTTGAAACTGTCTGGGCATGTTCTTTCACCACAAATTAATGTTAAAATATCGAATGTTCTGAAAAGCAACAAGAAGTTTTCACTCTCGAGTTGATTTAACCGAATGGAACAACACATTAGTCACTCACACTCCCACTCTCAGAAACGCCTTTTTCATCCTCTGAGAGAAGGTAATGAGAGAAAGATCCACGAGTTTGGATTTGTGTATTTTGACTTCATTGAAATTTTTGTCAACTCTAAGCTCACCAAGTGTCCCTCTTAATATTCTCAATCATTTGGTCTCTTTACAAAGACTGTTCCGGTGCCGTCCTGGGATGAAGATGCCCCTTCAGTGGACATCTACAGAGAAGCATGTCCAGCTTCAGCAGATGGCTGGTTTTGCCCACCTCAGTGGGAAGCCTCAGACACAATTAAAAGAGGACAGAGCACCAGGGTATGCTGCATACGGATCACACCAGGTCAGGCAGCTCGAAACGGGCATAGGTTGAAATCTGAAGGATTTCCGAACAGACTTCTGCAGCCTCAAACAAGCACAACGCACCCAGAACCCCTGGGAACCCCTAGGAAGCCACTACTGGAAGCACAAAATAAACCTCCTGGGAATATGTATGTGGGCTGTGACAATAAAGATAAGAGCTCCAAGACAGACAGATCTGAAAAGAAGTGACAGCTTCCACATTTTGGGGTAATGTCTTGGTGCTGCCTATTTTAGCAGATGGCTGCATTCGTGAGCCAGGCTGAAAGCAGTAAGCGAAGTCCACTTCGTCAGGCTTAGCAAGACTGAAGAACCGATATGTGGAATTAAGGATCTAATTTCCCAAATCTTACAAGCCTGGAAATATGAAATCACCTACAAGAATGAGCAGATTGGTCTTTTGCACCATTTCTAGAAGGCCTGTAATTTGCTTGACAAGAAGATCATGACTTTAGTAAGACTTGTTGAAACACGCTGGGAGATGAGCAACTGAAACCAAGTCATCGTGTGAATTACCTACAGCTTGGAAATCATTACGCAGAGGTGAGCCGGTTGTACCCTTTGCCACTCCATGGGCAGCAAAGGTCAAACCACACGGGCCTTGGGCCATCTCTGTCTGGGAACGGCTCCTGCCAGAGCAGGTTTCAAGTACTTGGCAAGGGGCTAAGAGGGACTCACAGCAGCCCCAAACTGTCACACCTTCAAACAAGTTCTCTGAGATCAACTGCACATTACGGCCCTAGTGCTCAGCTCTCTCTTACACAGGTACATGTCAAAGCTGTCCCAGCCAGTGAGCAGGTTCCCACTGGGGAAGAGGGATAAGGCCCCCCCAGAGGAGGGCACACCTTTGCACACAAACACAAACGCTTCACTGGGTGCAGGTATCTTCCATGTTTACTGACTTCAAAGGTCGGTGTCTCCTGGCAGTGCCACCCAGCAGCTTATGCCAGCAGAGCACGTGTCTGTCAGTGCTGCGACCTCTGGAAAGTCCATTTAACGTCACCTTCCAAAGTCTGTCAGTCCTTGGGTGTCTACAGTAGGTGGTCTTCAGAGTTAATAGAGTTAATACAATGGTTTTCCTACAATGCGTTTACAAATCCCAGCAGCTTATGCCAGCAGAGCACGTGTCTGTCAGTGCTGCGACCTCTGGAAAGTCCATTTAACGTCACCTTCCAAAGTCTGTCAGTCCTTGGGTGTCTACAGTAGGTGGTCTTCAGAGTTAATAGAATAAAATACAATGGTTTTCCTACAATGCATTTACAAATATTTGTTTCACCATTCTCAAAACAGTGTTTTCAATCACCACTCACTAAGGTCATAATCTCAATCTTTAAAGTTCAATAAAATATTTACTTCCTTAAGTTAATACATATTTTGCACAGAATGCTGGTGCTTCATTTCCAAGAGCTCCACGTGAATACTGATATTTGAACTATAGCGACATAACTTTATTTACAGTAGGAAAGTATATTAATACTGATTTATTTAAACACTTTACCAAAGTGGCAGTTGAGTTTAATCAAATACTGAAGTAATTGGGTTATGTTTGATTTTAAACTTCGAAAACCCAACTCGAAGACTTATTAAGGGCTGAATTTAGCAAAGTTATCCTCATTAAAAATTGATGTTATGTCATGTGGCTATGCCGGCTTCACTGGCATGTTGCCAAGCAGTAGACCTTTTAAAAGACTAATTGTCCATGCCTGCGTAACTCCCAAAGTGTCCTGCGCAGCGTGTCACCAGTTCACAGACACCAACACAAACAGTGCCAAAAGCACCAGGAGGGAAATACTGTTCTTCTATGGCTGCACGGGGGAAACTCGCTGCTCTTTCAGGGTACAAAAACCTGCCTGTGCCCCAGACGTTACGGACATGACAGGAGCACTGTGCCCTCCCCACTCCTTCCAGTCCTCGCCCCAGAAGCTGGTTCCTTCCTGACAGCAAGAAGGAAAGGGGCAACCAAATTCCTGTAGCGTGGTGCCCGAGGAGAGCTGCGGGGCAAGCCCTGCCTCCGAGAAGCCCGCCCAGTCCCCGGTGCATTTACCAGCTTTGATCGCTTTGGGGTATAACAAGAGGATGTGTGGTCCTGCTCCCTCCCTCCGGGAAAATCTGCAGAAGTCAATTATTTAAACCACTCCAAATTCAGGCATTTCTGGTCGACTGGAAGGGGTTGGCAGAGTTCCTGCGAGCAGCCCCTGGGGCAGGCAGGCAGGGACCAGCAGGCACCCCCAGGGGCATCGCCTGCCCCCAGCAGCAAGGTCCAAAGCCTCCGCCCCGCCATTTGGTTGGTCTCAGGACAGCCAAAGCATGGCAGAGGGTTGCAGTGCAGCTCAGGAGTCTCGGGGACATCTCATCGGCGCTGACCACGTCTCTGCAGCACAAGGATGGGGACAGAGCAGATGTGCCACCACCCACACGCTGCCCAGGAGGCCTTGGTGCTCTGGGGGGAAACAGCCGGAAATTCTCATCAAGGAGAGGGAAACAGGGTGGATAAAACAGTTCCTGAGAACTTAAAGGAAATACTTCTCAACTAACAAATCTGCTACTGAAATCTCTATATTTCCTGCTTTCCAAACCAGGAAACACTGAGTAATTCACCACTATGCTACACCTCTGGCTTCACCACTACAGATTCTCCTCCCTATTCACTTACAGCTCCAGGCCCACGGGTACCTCCATCAGAGGCATTTTTGGTATAAGACACCACACCTCAGCAGCCAGTAGCTACTGCAAGGAGGAGACTCCTCACGTATGAATACATTAAATACATTATCTTCATCAGGGCCACAGGTGACTTCGCTATGGTCTTGCTGTTGGACATCGGGTCAGGATTTATCCTTACTCCTTCAAAACAACTGAGGAGATAGTTTGCACTACTCGTGTAACAATCCCATACAAAGGTGGTCTACCTCTAATTATCAGCCCTCCTCTGCTTCTCCAAGACATGCTCCAAGGGTGAGGACTGAATAATAATCCTCCAGCCTGTGACCTGTGGGGCACAGCACAGTGCCAAGTCTGCAGTACTAACACGAGGAGCTGCCAAATTTAAATAAACAAAAGCTCCTGCTAGGAAAGGCTGATACAGATGCACTCACACTTAATTATTTTTAAGATCTTCTCTCAAGAGTGTAGGAACAAGAAAGCACTGACAGCTGGAAGAAAAACACTACATCTAACTAAACATTCAAAATTATCTTCTGGAAGGAAATCTGTCCCATTGAACTGAATTTTTCTCATGTTAAAAAAAAAATCCTCTTGACAGAAGCAACCAAAATAGAAGACATTTAAAAAAACTGAAATCCTTGTGACAGCTTGTCAAATTATTCTTCTCCAATAAATGACCAGATTATTTGGGTTTGTACAGAGAAGTAAGGTCCTACACCTATATAAACTAATTATTCCAGCACACACATTTTAAGTGATACACCATACAAAAACAATTTTTCCAAGAACATCAACATTTTCTGTAAGTGAAAACCTTAGAAAAACAGTAAGACATGTGGAACTTTTTTTTTTTAAAAAAAAAGAGCCTACTGTCTCAGCTGAGGCTGAACATATAATTTCACGACGTCAATTCAAACTTAAACACTTCCTCCCAATCATCCCCTCGAAGTGCGGAGCTGTGTTCACACCACCAGCCCCGCCAGCGAACCCCCTCGCGGGCACCCAGCTGGCTGCTGGCAGCCGGCTCCAGGCAGAGGTCTGGTGAAGACACCACAGAATCATCCAAAGTTACACGAGGACCCTTTGTCAGCCATGGTGGGAGCTTCGCCGCACACGGCCGCCCCGCAGAAGGAACGAGGTGCTCAGGACCATGCTCTGCCAGGGACCGGGAGGGAGTGGGACAAGACTGATGCCGTCTTCTCCATTTCAGAAATAAGTCACCTGGGACTCCCTGAGGTAGGAGCTGGATTCAGAGCACCGCGTTTAACAGATTTTGACAGACCTACGCTCCATTAACTCAGCCAATGAATTTTTAACACCTCTATATGTTAGGTCTTCGTAACATGCAGTGGCAATGAGTTACACAACTGCACTTCATGTGTCGTGTAAAACATGATGCTTTTATTTACTTTAAATGTGTTGTCTCAGTTTACATCAAGTGCCTTCTAGGTTTAGCATCATGGGGAATGATAAATACTTGGTCTTTAGTCATCTCCTCAAGACAGTTATTCCTAGTGCCAAAGTTATTAGATCTAAGACAATAATTTAAAGCAAATAATATTTACAGTTTTTTATGCATGAACCACAGGCTGCATGTTCATGACAGTAAAGCTAATGAGAATTTTGCTTGAGGAACTACAAAGAAAACTAACAGATTTCTTGGCAGAATCAGTTTTGCCTTTCTGAAATTTAATTTTAATGAAAAAGCCACATAAGCCCTGGGGAGGTTGTTAGATCGTGACCTCAAGTCCATGATTTGTGCCTACCTTTAACAAAAACTAATTAGCTTTCCTCTTGCAATATGGGTTCCACACCCTCCCACCTTCTTATGAGGTGTCTGTGCTAAATGTACCACAAAACAGATCCCAACCATTCATTTGCAAATAACGACAGCAAACATGCAAAATACTTGCTTCTGTCAAATGGTCGAAGCTAAAAGTTTAAGATTATCAAAGGGTTTTTTAAATCTCAAATGAAAATTGTAATGAATGTTTAAAATCGCACATATTTTACTTGCAGTAATTTTCCTACAGTTTGGGGAACCCACTTCACACTGGCCTATTTGTACCAGCAAGCTAAATGAGCAATCTTCAGTTAATTTTGGAAAAATACTTAAACCTTTATGTAGGACAAGATGGTTTCTTCTTTCACAAAGTTTTAGTAAATTAACCTGAACTTCTGGAAATCTCTTCCTTTATCCTCCTGGCAAACCCAGCCCAAAGCCGCGATAAGGCTCTGAGATTGCCCATTTGCACACACCTTCATCATTTCTTTTACCAATATCTTGTAGTTTATTCAAAAGCATCAGGGTCCCACCAGACTCTAACCTAGCAGTGTGATCCCTCCCCAGCCCACTCCAGGCCCTTTGCACTGTATTACCCTAAATAAATTAATGCGTTTGCACTGTATTATCCTAACGAAATGGCTTTGAACACTCCAAGTGCGTCAAGGTGAATTTCAGCACAGACGATTATCCTCACAGTTCACATTTAAGACATATTATTGACCTCAGCACTGCTCATCTCCCTGCAGGAACCATGGCCATTAATGCAACTAAAATGAAGAAGAAGAAAAAAGACTTTTGAAAATCATGTCTCATCTTGTAAACATGAATGGGTTTCAGGAGCTTTTAAAAAGGTGTAGCTATTAAAGATCAGTTCTAACGGCTTCAAACGATCCTCCATAATGCATTTCATAAAAACCTTTCGAGACCTTTTTAAAGTTCGTCCTCTTCCATTGTTATAGCCTCTTGGCTCTGAGAGCGCTTGCAAGCTTGGTGGGAGGATTTTTGACATAAGGTCAAAAACTTTTTATGATCAACTACAGAGGCGGTTCAAAAGCAAGTAAAATACTGTTCTTTGAAAGTAGTTATCAATGGTGCCCTGCCCAGACAGCCTGGATGTACTCGGTGCTCTGCAGGAGTTCTGTTTTGGAACCCGTTCTATTGCCCAATTCACTCTCACACACAATCTGCTCTCCCTCCCCCCCCAAAAAAACACAATGAAACAAAAAACAGATCAAGAACTCAGGACCATAAGTCCTCCCAAACATCTCTTCACAGCAGAGGATGCTCCAGCCCCACAGCCGCGTGGGGCTGCCCATGTGGCATCTCCACACTCACTCTCCCCAGTCCCCAGCTCCCCCGCGCAGCGCCCCAGCAGAGTGGGCAGCCACATTTTGGTGCCAAGCACGGGGTCGTTGGTGGCTCTGGAAGAAAAAGAAGTGGGGACAAACCAAGCTCAGGGCTCACAGCTGAGTCTACACCACTTTGACAGATGAAACGCAACACGTGGGTTGATGGCCTGGGTTACAGACCAGAAGCTCTCTCAAAGCCACTGTGCTTCTCTGGACAAATGACTTTGTCTCTCCACATTGTTTCCCAACATTTCCCCTCTCCATGAGACGCTGGGCACTGATGGCCCATTGTGGAACAGTGCAATGCATTAACTTTGAGTGTAATAGTGCAATGTATTAACTCTGAGTATGAAAAAGGAAGTGTAAAATCCCTGCAAATCACGTCTTTTCCCTCGGAAGCGTGAAATTAAGAGGAACGGGAATTCCTTTCCTGAAGTATCTCTGCACTCAGTTTGCTTTAATGATTCAATCTTTTGACCACCTTATGGTCCCCCAAATAAAATAAAAACCAATGGCCTCAAACTAAGTGCTGTGGGGGTTTTGTGCTAAGCTTCAGAATTATTTTAGCTGTTATAAAGAAGGAAATCCTTCCTCAGAAGTGGGAATGATTTAAAAAAATGCTGACAGCACATCGATGATAACGACACAAATAACTGTGCTCTAGTTGACACCATGAGGATTATGGAAAGGTATGGTATCCATAGCTCTTTTTTTAGTCCATTTCCTGCTCAAGCAAATTCTGAAGTGTCATCACACCTGCAAGCTGGGTTCTTACTGGCACTGGAAAAATAGGGGCAGGTATAGGCATGGTGTCCAGCTCTGGTGCTGAAACAGCAAGAAAAATCATTGCATTAATTCTACAAAGTTTCTTGATTTGGGGGCAATCTTGAACAATTAGCTTCGCTGGAACACACATCTTACATTCAGTAATATTCGACATGCAGAAGATTTGTTAAATTAGGGCAGGAATTTCAAAGACACTTAACATTTCTTTGAACCAGTCTGCAGTCACACCAGGACCCAGAGTTCTGGCCGGTCACTTCAAAGGCCAAAGTAGACCAGCAGAGGAGCGCTGCTGAAACTGGCCTCCTTCCTTCCCTAGGCTGAAAATTTTCTACCACCCTACAAGCTTCTGCCCTGCTGTATGAAGCTATTTTCAACAAACAAATAATGCAATAACTCCATAAACACACACTCAGCCACAAGCAGCTTGCTTACAATTAAACAAAATCTGCTTTGCTCTCCTGTGCAAGAATCTCCCAGCGTTTTACAACCAGCACTGCAGGCTGTAACTTCTGTACCCTGGTTTGCTTTGGCTTTCCTCAGCCATCTATCACCAGGATATTTAAGCATCCAACAGTTGCAGAAAACACTCAGTAAGTTCTAAAAGGGAAAACCGAGATAATAAATACTAACAATTTGCTGGAGATTTCATAGCAAGGACTGAGACTGAAATTCAGCAAGGTGTGAAGGGCAGTGCAGAACACCCTGGCTTGCGGTGCTGCCAAGCAGAGGACCTGCCGGTGCCTGCCTCGGGCATCTGGGACATCTCTGCTGCGAAACAAGGGAGTAATGCGGGGTAATACTCCGAAGTTGATCCATGTGGCTTTAAAGCAGGTCCTCTCGACCGCGAGACATAAAACCGGAGTTTGCAGCCTAGAGAAGAAGGCTGCCCTGTCCATGCTGTTGGCTTGGCCCAGGGAGAGCAGCCCTGTGTCCCGCTGGCTCAGTCTGGCCTTTCTCTACAGCTTAAAGCAGCTAAACCAAGAGCTCACAAGCTCAGGTAAAGTAACACAGACATGCAATTGTGAGCTCCTGGGCTACCTCTCCTGTGAGCAATCCTTCCAGTTCATGGGTCTGAACAGCCCTTCCTTGGAGCTGTGCTTGACCAGCCCATTCTCCATCAGCATCAGCTGCTCACTCTCCAGCAGTGCAAAACGACTGCACAAACACATGGAAGTGCCTCATTCTGCAGGCAGTGGTACCAGAAAGGAGAGGGGAAAAAAGAAAGAAAAGAAGAAACCAAAATCTAGAAAACTTTAGAGCTAATGTCTGGAAAAAAAAAACAGCCCCAAACTGCATCTCAATAAATCCCACAGAGCAGATGGAAACAGCTCGGAGTCTTTAAAAACTGTCACTGGAGAGAGATTTCTCTGACGAGGGGAGGAAATCCTCAGGATCCAAAAAGGCAAATCTACAGGGCCACGTTCTCAGCTGCTGCACACAGACACTGTTTCTCAGAAAAGGCACTATAAAAAAGGGCTTTATATGCAGTGCCAGTGCCTTGGCATTGCACATGCTGGACTGCCAGCTGACCAGCAGAACGACGGGTTTTCTAACCCTGCAAACCCAGCTCCAGCTCCTCCCCAGGCACGTACTGCACCAGGAATGAAGATTTTGCAGCCTGCCTTATTTACACTAAGGGATACTCTTAAATGGAAGTAAGGAGAAGACACTCCTGGCTCAGTGTAAACACCATGAATAATACAGAACAGTGTTTGTCAATTTTAATTGGTTTTATTAGGTTCTGAGGTCCTAATCGCCAAGTACAAACTTCCACACACAATACATGGAAATGTATCATCTTTTCAAAGCTGCCTGTAAGACTACCCCATCGTGCTGAAAACAACTGATAAAAACTGCGTCAACCATCCCTGGCAATCCTGTATTTACCGAGTGCGTGAGCCCCTGTGCCTCGGGCCACGTGGCAGGGCGAGGAGGCAGCTGGCCGCCAGGACGGCGCGGATGGCGGCACCAGAGACATGTGCCCCTCGCAAAGGCTCTTCGGTGGTTGTGAGCTCCACAGCTGCAGCCTCCAGGAGCCAGATATGCCCCTTCTGCAACATCCGGGCAGCACCTTTCGGACTCATTCCAGTACAGGACGGGGTAAGCAAAAAATTCCTCAACAGATGGTGGAGCTATATAGCAGCAGTGTTCCATGACAGGCTGCGTGTCGGGAGCTGGTCTGGCCGACCTCTCACCACCACTGCCATGGAAAGAGGCTGCTCTTTGCTTCACTCTCCTTCGTCCCTTCACTTGCAGTGAGACATTTGGCTGCTGCTTCGAAATCAAATGGCTCCATTTTAAATGGGGAAGAGAGGGAGAGTGACGGTGCTTCATAAGAGGAATGTGCAATTAAAACGTTTGAAAAAATAGTTATTAAAAATGTCTAGGAAATTATTCACATTTATTGACTACTTTGATCATTTAGACTTTGGTCAGCCTTGTGAATATGCACTTGATTTTAACACTACTATCAGTAGTTTTTAAAACTATGGTTTCCTAAATTGCTAGGAATAAATGAAAAGCCTGGAATGAAAAGCTTGTAAATTAAACATGCAGCCATCTAACCCCCCCAGCAAATGTATATAATTTAATATAATAGCACTGAAATAGCATTTCCTTCACTCAAGTTGGTACTTACAAATCTAGATGGGTATAAAGCTTTCATTATCTAAATGATACGCTAACACTTTTTGAATTTCACAAATTATAAGTTAGCGGTAGCTTCTATTGTACTGCAACTCATTTCAGTATGAAATCACCTTGTACAGAAACCAGCAATGGGATTTCAATTATTTCTGGGAAACATTATGTACTTCCTAGAGTATGATTAAGTTTAATTTGATGCATTAAAAATAATCAATATTTAATTTTTGCCTAGTACTTTACGAGTGTTCTTCCTGGGGGTTACCCAAAGAATTTTCATTAGCTAAAGAGGCAACTGCATCACGAGAACGTTTGTCATTAGAGTGGTTTAAGTAGTAAAGAAGCATCTAAATTCCTACTGATCGTAACAGTTATTTCTGTCAAACAGATGGTCTTTTGTTCTTGTCTACACTTCCCTGACTTCTTAACTGCTAAAGTACATAGTACTAATTGTACAGTACTAGTAACCTCTGTACAGTAATAAATAGGTCAGAGCTTCTTTCAGACCTTAAGATTTTGGCTCTTACAGTTGCAGCGTAATGAATCATCTGCCAGCCACGACACAGCTTTATATCACACGGCAGAGCCCAGCGAGTGGAGAAGCCATTTCTTTGCCCGAACATACAGAAAGGCACAACACTCAGCTCTGCGAGAAGGGAGGCTTGCGCCTGCCCCAGCTCTGAACGGGGCCCGGGGCAGGCAGCAGCAGGTGGTCAGTATGCCACTTCAGCTGCAGTTAGGGGTTTTCAGGTCCTACCTCCTGCTCCTTTGCTCCTCCCATGGTGGCAGAGAGGGCTCGGGGCCATACGTGTCTTCTCCTGCCATGTTGCAGGGGCTGACGGGCCTTCATCTTAGCTTCTCACAAAACCAAAAGAGAATGAGTTTCTTGGACATGGACTCACATTTGAAAATATTGTTGAGCTGGTACCTCATTTTAAACATTAAACATTTGTAAACCAAGCATCAGATGAAAAAACAGTTAAAACGCTTCCCTGAAGACCAGGGAGGGAATAGAAGCAGCAAGAGAAAGATGCTAAAAGCAACAAGTCTACTCCAGCACACGGGCACTTAACCAGAGATTTTTTTCCTACCTGAGCCATGGCTGGTCGCAAAGCACAGAACTCAAGAGTCCCCCACCAGCACCAGGCCATGTCAGAGGATCTTGGAGGAGTGGCTGCGCTGCGCCAGAGCAGCAGCGCTACATTCAAAAACGTGAGGCAACTTTCAGAGACACATGCATTTGCAATTCATGACTTCTTTTCACAGGCTTGGCTGCTTTTCAAGAAGGTTTAAAAACCAGATGTGGAAAATAAGATTGCTAAAATCATCTGGCAACTTAATAAAGGGGTGCTGCGTGTTCCCAGGGTAGCTTTTCAACAACAGAGCACAATAAACATATGAGAAAATACTTTCAGGGCAAGGAGGAAAGGCATTGAAAATTTAGCATAATAGGCAAATAAAATATGATGTTTGGTTTATGTGATTTCTTTTTTCCATAAAGCATTTTTGTCTATCTTCATGTAAGCACTTTTGATAAATTCCAGTTCTTATTTTCTGGGTAGGGGGAAAGGATCAATGTAAATTGCCCGCGATTTCAGTTGTGAGTCCTGTTTACATTGTCCTGCCTCATTCCTAGAACATCAGGCACCGTATCGTACAGTCATAATCCTACAAACAAGAACAATATGAAGAACACAATTACTATCAATATAAAAATCACTTGCAAACCGAAGTAAAACAGGAACAAGAATGCAAAAATCAAGAAGAGAAAAATCTCAGACAGCACTTGCTCTCAAACACAATCCAAAATCCTCCTTGGCCAGCCTGCCAGGTAACAGCGATTCAAGTGCCAGGAGATCCACGCTCGATTCATCCAACTCTGTTCCCACAAGCCATGCCACACTTCGCTGTCTCTATTTGCCACCTCCATACCTCATCTTATTTCTCTTTCCCCAGGTGTTTTTCCTGTATTATTAAACACAACATGAAAACACACAGAATCACAGAATCACTTAGGTAGGAGAAGACCTTTAAAATTGAGTCCAGCCATTGACCCAGCAATGCCAAGTCCACCACTAAACCATGTGCCTGAGCACCACATCTACACGTCTTCTACATACTCCAGGGATGGTGACTCCATCACTTCCCTGGGCAGCCTGTGCCAGTGC
Organism: Apaloderma vittatum; assembly: GCF_000703405.1. NCBI lineage: Eukaryota > Metazoa > Chordata > Aves > Trogoniformes > Trogonidae > Apaloderma > Apaloderma vittatum. The sequence goes on along the minus strand of NW_009713307.1, from coordinate 17,843 downwards.
CTGACAACCCTTTTGGTGATGAAATTTTTCCTAATATCCAATTTAAACATCCCATGGCACAACTTGAGGCCATTTCCTCTTATTCTGTCAACTAGAACAACACTGACTGGGAAAAACGAAAGCAAATCAACCAGTAAACCAAAGCCGAGCCACAAGGACGGCTGTCCCAGATAACAGGGGACGACATCCTGTTGCCTCCATTAGGTAGAACAGGAATGGAAGTTGCACTTGAAAATGCAAGTGTATGAAACAATCGATCCTGCTCAGCAAAACAAAGGGCTGAGCCCTCAGTGGATATAAATTGGCAGAGCATCACTCCCACCTCTGCAGCCCCATCTGTTCACACAGAACTGAAGACAGAAAGCCATGAAAACAAACACAGACACACGTAAAATGCAAGAGAAAAGAAACAAAATCGACATTCTTCAGGAGAAGGGCTGGGGTGACCCCATCGGAGAGCTGGCTCGCCTCAAACTTCATGGGCAAGGTACAAACACTTGGTATTTAGAGAACAGCCTGAAATGCTAATGCTTTCTAGAGGTATTTTGCATGCCAATTAAATATTCTAAGTTTATATCAAGATTATTGTCACCTATTTAATGGCTCATTGATTTGAGAAGCCATACCAATTTTCTCTTTCCTTTTCATCAAGTTAGTTACAGTAATGACTAACCGTAAAAATTAGGTAACGTGCTGACACGTGATTTTAAAACATCTGTGCGTTAGCTATCTCTACTTTTAAGTGAGAGAGGAGTTAAAATCCCCCTGCCTTACCCCACATCACCATCTTTGGTCTACGTGGCTCCAAACACAGAACACGACCAACTGAATTACAATGAGCATGACTGGGGAAAAAAAAACAAAAAACAAAAATCCCCCCCAAAATAAGAAACTCTCAGCCATTTCTTCTATAGTCTTTTGAAGCACCATGTAAACACACAAAGACTCCAGTGTTTTTTCTAGCTGATCAGCTGAAGAGTTGGTTCCCAGGGAAAGACTCCAGCCTTCTCTGGAACCATTTCTGAAAGATATCTCAGAAATATGAATGCTCCAAAACATCTATGTGCCTGTCTACACACCCTTCCTTCAGAGCAGCTCAAAAATTACTCCACTGTAACATTTTCTATCCGATGAACAAATCTACAACATCTAATTTTCTCAGCATCGGATCCACTTTCACATTGCTACTAAGAAAAAATAGAAAATACATGGAAAATGCAAACAAAACACCACTTCCTTGCATTTATCTAGCAGTCGGTTTCAGTTTTTCATTTCAGGTAGACATTATTCAATCCACTAAACTTCAAAATGAGATATTTTAAAGAAAAATGAGAGAAATAAGTATCTGAAGAACACATGAAGTTTACTCAAATCAAATATTCCAACAGAGGAAAAAAATAGATTTAGCAAAAAAAAAGAGTTCTTACTGGGTTTTAATATTACTCAGGATAAAAAAGAAGCTAAAAATCTTAAAAACCTTTTTCTCCATGCTAGAAAAGAATATCCTTTCAAACCAGGTTAGCAAATTTCACTTTGCTTATCATTTCTCCTTGATCTTGCTGTTGCTTCTATCTGCCTTAGAGAATCATTGTTTCCAAGCATTCAGTGTCGGTCAGCTCAGTCAGTAGAGCGTAGCGCTAACAACGCTAAGGTCGTGGGTTCGATTCCCGTTTGGTCCCCATGTGCTGCCTGATCTTTGAGAGGTGGCGTCCCTGGTGACAGGGAGGCTGGATTAAAATGATCTCTAAGGTCCCTTCCAGCTTAGGCCATTCTATGATTCTATGATATGATTCAAGAATAATACGGGTTTTGTGGGCCACGCAGAGGCATCCTGCTTTTATTTCTCACAGCACCGTCTATCTACCCTCTCTCCATCCCATAGGTTCATGTCTGAAATCAATGTTCTTTTCAGGTTTTCAACTACATTTTTTCCCAGTGTAGAAAACCCCAGAAAATTCAGCCGTAGCTGAACAGAAGGGAGACCACCAGCATTTCTGAGCTGCTGAAACCACACTTTCACCTTTTGCCCATTAGAAGGCATTATCTGAAATATGGCATAACTTTCTTTTGCAAAGAGTGCAGAGAGGACTGCACGGAACATCTCAGCCAGCAATGAGATCTGTTCTCAAGCGGACACCGGAAACTCCACACCAGTAAAACACCAGCACTTTACCGTCCACTTTTTTGCATACAGTTACCTCACATTACTGCTTTCACTCTGCAATAATTTTAGTGTTTGCTCCTTAAAAACAAGCATCTTCTTGTTCTTGGTTAATTTTTGCATATCCTCGTTCACATACCCTTTAACTCCCAGTGTTTTTATTGCTAGGTAGCATGGGTGACCTTTGGGCATCTGTTCAAACATCTTGGAACACTTTTCTAGCTCCCACCTGTGTCCTCTGTGGTGCTCTCTCATTTGATTTTATATAATTATTTTCATCTGTCCCACAAAAATGTATTTGTAAAATTTCATCTTAGCAGCAACTAGTAGATCCAAATGATCACTCAAAAATGCCCAGCGGGTTTTGCTGCATCTGCTCTCAGCATTCCAGGGCTGCAAATCACTCAGACATGATGTCTCTGAAAGAAATTGTGAGTAGTTTTGCAGATCATCAACATCAGAGCATGGAGCACCACGTACTCCAGCTCAGACTGAGATATATTCACCATTGACAACACATACCCTTCACAACCTATATGTGTCCCATCCCAGACTTGCACAAAACCCATTTGCCATGACCTGCAGGCGAAAAGCTACTCGTTAGAATAATTTGGCTAAAGCCCTTGACTGAAACTTAGAAGAACGTAGCTTCACGCTGCCAGGCATTTCACATGCCCCCCAACCAAATCCATTTGATAAATGACTAATTATCCTAAGCCACATTTAAATTCAATCTTGATTGTGATTATTACTGATTAAGTACTACTCAGACTCTACACTTCAATACAGTACAGTAGCTGTGATTCAGAAGATGAGCACAATGCCCAGTGCCCATGGCAGCATTAACACATACTCCAGCCACGGCAACAAAAATAGGTTCTAACTCAATATACATGGCTTTCCAAGTAACTGGGATTCATTACTTTCATAAAATTGTTCAGCGATAGTCAGAATGTCAAAGTTATTTTTGAGCGTTTCTCGGCCACCTTTTAGCTCTGTCCCTTCTATTGCAGCGAGTCAGTTCCTACCCTGTCTTCACGTTCTCCATAAACACAGCTCAGGTCTCCTGTTCCTAGGCTCAGAGCTAAAAACATTTTGACCCTTTCTTCACCATTCCCCTGCGACTGGCGTGTTCTAACTTCTGGAACTAATCTGAGTTTTAAAGCCCTGGAGCTTCCAGCAAGGAAACCTATGACTTGCAATCTCCAAGACGTCTGGAAGGCCAAGGCCTGACAATTTCATGTAATTGAGAAACTTCAGCCAAGAGAGCTGACACCACTGCAAAAGAGCATTTACAAAATGTAAAAACAAAGCAATGGCAAAACTCACAGCAAATAAAAGCAGAGGAGATGTGGTCCCCAGCCCTGCACACAGGCCCATGTTCCATGTTGGTCAAGGGTTGTGTTCAGGTCATGAGGATGAAGGCCCACAAGGGACACAGAAGCACAAGATGGTTGAGATCGGAAGGGATCTTTGGACATCATCCAGCTGAGCCTCCCTGCAGCAAGGAGGGCCACCTAGAGCAGACTGCCCAAGACCATGCCCAGATGGCTTTGGAGTATCGTCAGGGATGAAGACTCCATGACCTCTCTGGGCAGCCCGTGCCAGTGCTCAATCACCCTCACACTATAAAGGTGTTTCCTGATGTTCAGAGGAAACCTCCTGTGTTTCAGGTCATGCCCATTGCCTCTGGGCACAACTGAAAAGAGTGTGGCTCCATCCTCTTTGCACCTTTCCTTAAGGTACTTACATGCATCTCCCTGAGATCCCTTCTCTAGGCTGAACAGCCCCAGCTCCCCCAACCTTTCCTCATGTGAGATGCTCCAGCCCCTTCAACATCTTTGTGGCCCCTTGCTGGACCCTGAGCAGTACATCTGAGCCTCTCTTGCACTGGGAAGCCCAGAACTGGACACAGCACTCCAGGTATGGCCTGACTAGTGCTGGGTAGAGAGAAAGCATCACCTCCCTCAACCTGTTGGCAACACTTCTCCTAACGCAGCCCAAGATACCAATGACCATCTTTGCAGGGCACATTTACTGGCTCATGGTTAACCTGGAGTCCACCAGGACCTCCAGGTCCTTTTCTGCAAAGCTGCTTTCCAGCTGGGCAGCATAAAGTGATGGATGATTAAGGCTGAGCTCAAGGCTTTCACACATGAAAGGGTACATACTCTGCATGCTGCAGATTAGCGTTCAGTTCAAAAGCTGGTATTTCATTTTGCTCACAGACCCAGACCCAGCTGGTTTGAGTAAGAACATTCCCAGTTTACTGAATCACCTGCAACTTGGTAAGACTCATAGTAAGCTCTTGATGAGTCACAGGTTGCCTGCTTTTAAAATGTAGATGTGGCCAAAATACTTGTTCGTGTCGAAGAATGAATCCATCTATTGTATTTGTTGAACATTGGTCTTTCATTACCTGTCGTACATCAAGTAGATAAAATTAAACCCTCTGTGAACAAACTTCTTTGCAAATGTGAAATCAAAGCAAACAACATTAAGTTGAAACACAGCTGATAATGCAACATTAATTTCATTGCAAGGAAGAGGTTCAATTCCTGGTATTTGATTTTCTCTGAATAATAGATAGTACCTATTTACTAGACCTAGGAGTAAATAATTTTTCCAATTTTCTACTGCACATAATAGCACAGTTTTGCTGTATTATTAAAAAGGGGTCAGTATTTCAGTAACATCCTTGTTATCAATAAGGTTACTCAGCAGTCGTGAAGCATAAGCTGAACATCCTGTGACTCTGAAATGTTAAAACATATCATTCCAATCATTTTTCCACTCCTTGCGAAGTACCACTGCAACTCAGATTGCAGTGTCAGCTGCCTAGATAAGGATTATATAACGCAGGGAAAAAATAGCGTGAACATCTAACTGCAAGTCAGCATGAAAATAAATGACTTGAACATGGAAGAATTTAGATTTTGAGATTGGCACCTCAGGTCACATCTGGGTTTGTTTCTGTGCAAAAAGCCACATGTTTATTCCAAATGAAAAAAATACTGGCACTAACTTCTGAAAAAAACCCCAGATATATTCCATTGATATATTCAGCTCTCAGAGTGTGATGTCTTTCAAGAAACAGTAGGAATATTATCAAGAGAGAATAGGGTTTTGGTAGCTAATAATAAAACTACGTTTACAGTTCATCAAAATATAACTGTGTAAAAAGGAAAACAGTGAAGAAACAGACAACACAAGAAATGAAAATTGGAAATCCTGCAGTATTATGTTTTTTAAAAAAAATTTTGAGAGGAAATTGTTTGCAAATGACATGAATATTCAAGCCACAGTACAGAAAAGGCGATGAACGTGGTGGTTTCGTCTCCCATAAAATACTAGATGTTTTCAAGTGCATATAAAAAGCAAATTTTAAAAGGAGACAGGAAGCTGCTTAAAAAGCCCCAAACCATCACAAATAACCTGTGAAGTTGGTTATCAATACTGTTGGAAGCTCCAGAAGAAAACTTAGGCTAGAGTAGTTACTTTTCCTGAAAATAAGATCCTGGGCTCCACAGTGCGATTAATTGCCAGTGTCACAAGTGATTTCAACATGAAGTCCTTGGCTCATCAAAAAAACAGTTCGATTTTGCCTCCTCAGTAAACAGATCACTTTTGAGAAGCCATTCCCATGTTTTCAAAACTGGAGGTTTTAGAGAACAACTGTATCTATAAATATATCATTCGGAGCCACGTGGGCCACCACTGCTGAGCCTTCCCAACTGCAGCAGCATTCCCCAAGGCTACAACCTGTAACCCCTGTCCCTCCCCAAAGGGGAAAGGACAGGGAATAAGGAGAGAGAATTACAGATTGGAAAATAAAATTAAAACAGCTTTAATAAAACAATACTAGTACCAACAAGGAAATAATTAAAATAATGAACTATATACAACCCTTCGCAGCAACTAGAAACATCAGGCATTATCACTTCTTGTAGCCGACAGTGTCTGCAAAACATGCTGTTAACTTCAGAGCAGACCCTTAGAAAAGACTGAGCAGAAAAGAAAAATCGCTGAACAGAATTGGTTCTGTTTAGCTCAAACCAGGACAGGGAAAGAAAAGAGCCTCAAAACCTCTTTGCCAGGAGCAGAGTAAAGGAAAAAAGTAGGACAAGGAAGATAAGATTACAGTGCTGGAATTTAAACAGAGGTGCGGATGGATCGAGAGACAGAAAAGTGCCACCTCTGAGCCGCAGTATTTGCTCAGGGAAACATAAAGTGTTTACCGAAAGTCTAATAGCTGTGTTTAGTATTTGGATTAACTTTGTCCCCTAGAACAGTTTGACACTATCATTTACAGGCTGGTAATGTTCACATCCAAACCCACTGAGTTAGACTAAGTAGCTCTGTGGAGCTGGAAGCCGGAGGGGTAAGCACGGGTTAACAGGCAGGAAAGGAGAGAGAAGTGGAAAGCAGAGAATCAAGGTGGACCCTGTAGGGACCAGAGATGCAGTAAGTAAATTTGAGCAAGATGTTCACGTCTCCAACTTCATTATGAGCTAATGAAAATCTAATGTGAGGTAGCTCACTGACAGCAATGTAAATCCTTCCAAGGAGGAGGGAGAAACAGAGAAAGAATAGTTTGCTCCAAGTTTTCTTTCTCATCTACTGGTATATGGGGAAATGTCCTGCTCTTCTGATCCCTGCAGCTCCCTCGGAGGGTATCGGGAACCTGGGGACTTCCCAACTACAGGTAGCTGGACTAGTCTTTTGAAAAGCTTCTGGAGCATATGGAGACACAAGAAAGGCAAAAGCATATTAGGGAGCAACAATAAAGGAAACTCCCTGAGCTGAGCCCAACTGCTAGCGCTTTAGAGGCCTAAATGACGTGGAAAGCTCAACAGACCTCCGAGAACAGGCAGGCAGGATGTTAGCAGCCACTGCTCCAAAGGGCAAACAGGAGAACAGGAGCTGGCTGATCTTCAGGGATCCGTGATTCTCTGTGCTCCACGAGCACAGGCACAGCCCATCGCAAAGCGCAGAAGCCAACACAGCTGCACAGAGTACTCCAAACTGAGCTGGAAAGCAAAACGCAAAGTCGGGGCAAGGACAGTCTGTCCAGGAAAAGCACGGAGGCATCACTCAGGCAGGCAGGGAGGGAATTAGAAAAGCCAAAGTCTCCTGTTCCTTCCTAACCTCTGGGATTACTTTCTATGGAAGTGTGCTGGAAGTCTAAAAGAAAGTTCAAAAAGAGATTGGACAAAGTCCTGGAAGAAAAGTTGCCACAATGACTGTTACCTACAAAGGCAACTCTTCCAATCTGGGAAGTCTCTAACGCATGAGTTGCTTGTGTTGAGGAGAATGCTCTGGAAAGAACTGCCACACGTGCCATCTGCCTTCTCACCCTCCTCGGTCATGTCCATCCACTACTGGCTACTGTCACAGGTGGGATACCAGGCAAGTATGACCTGTGCTCTGGCATGGTAGAGCCATCCTTACGTTCCTTATGGTCTCTGCTCCACTACACTACACCTGTACATGCTGGATTTGCATTTACTCACATTTGGAGGTCAGCCTCCACCTTCCCACATGAATATTTTTAAAAATATAGATGACAGAAATTAGCACAGAAGGGAAAATATCTCTGTTCTCAGGTTGAAAAAATATCAAGATCTCCTAAGATAGAGTAGCATGCTATCTGAAACAGTTTTTCCTCTGAAGCTGTTGACCTACTTTGTTAGCTATACAATTTCTTACAAATTTACTATATTATAACAGCTGTGTTCATGCTGTTCTAGTGTCAGCACTTCTATTCTAAACCCCATTTTTTACACACTTCCGTAATAACTCAATTATAAAACTTGGGTAAAATGTGGCTCTCCACAAGCATTTTCTTCTACAAAGCATATTTGACCATCCACAAAAATGCACCATTGAAAAACGTCAAATTGCCCACTTGGGCTCTGATTTGCCTCCCAGCGCATGGCAGGACTCCACCTGGGAGTGGCTGGCGAAGACATCTGATCCCACCTGAAAACAAAGATCTGCTCTTATCATCGACAGGCTGATGGCAGATGTGTGGTGCATGGACCTGTGCTGCTTTTTTGTGTTCCCTGTGTGGGTTTGCATAGAACCCCCGCACCCCACGGGGCTGCCTCGAGCTGGCAAGGAGCGCTGCTCTGCGGTCAGTACCCCAGAGTGGCCTGACAAAATCAGGAGGTGTGGTAAAAAGGGAGATGTAGGAAGTGTGTAGCGTGAAATGAAGGTGAGGTTTGGGCAGGAAGGAAGCCATGGAGGAAAAACTGGTGTAGGGAGGGAAGGAACAGAAGAAGAGCGGGCTTGCTATGAAGTGCCAGCACACTGTCAGCAGTGTCCTTGCAGTGAGGCAGCTGGGAATGAGAGAGGGAATCTGACAGCTGTACAGACAAGATGGCAAGAAGAAATCTATCTCCTCAATACTCAACTATAACCAAGCCTTCCTACCTGCCTGGGTGATGCCTCTGCTCCTCCTGGACAGCCTGTCCCTGCCCCAACCTCGCTCGTGGCCCTTCTCTAAGTTTTCCTTAGTCTAGTCTAGTCTAGTCTTGTCTATTCTTACTGATAAAAAGGCATGAAAACCACACAAGGTATTCAAGGTGCTGGAACAGCATAGTTCTATATGGTGCCACAGCGATATTTCACCAGTCTGTTCCCTATTTCTCGCCTAATAACCCAAATGTTCTGTTTGCTTCTCTGCCTGCTACGGAGCCTAGCACCCATGTTTTCAGAGCTGTCTGCTATAGACCCAGTCTCACTGCTGCATGGTAACTGCTCACTGAGACACTCATGACAAGTAGCACAGACTCTCAGATGCTACATCCACACAAGCTGGACCAGCGATGCTCTGGAATCAGCACTACTGTAAATGCATACCCATGTTCTCTTTTAGACTAGCTCTCCGAGCTGCTCACACTCCTGCACTAAAGCACAGCTGCTGCTGGTTCCCCACAGGCCACAACCCTCCCCAGGGCAGAGTCTCCATCGCACAGTCCCTGGCGCTGGCTGGACCCATCCTGATCAGGACACAAGCCCTGGGGAGGGGCTCCACACGCACTTTTTCCCCAGAAAGCTTTTTCGAGCAATGTCCCCACCTGCCAGCACTGAACTCCAAAAGGTGATAAGCTCTAAAACTTCACCAAGGCTGAAATAAAAGCTTGCCCCACTACATCCATGCCCATCCATCTTCTTTCCCCTCTTAAGTGTAATATATAAGGTAGTACCCACACCAGAGAGTATCTTCTAGATACAGAATTGCTGCCACTGTTAAAGATTTACGACCTTCCAGGCCAGACTGTGTTTTTCCCTTTCCGGACTCACTTCTGGAAGTCTCCAGGCACTGGGCTCCAAACAGAAGCAGCTTTTTTTTTTTAGTAAAACCATCAGAAAACCTTAATTCAGGAAGCAGGCAAATACTAAGTAATTACCATCTTTCACATAAAATGCATCTTGAAAAGGTTTTGTGTAAAAAGATCGAGTTTTATGCACAAGTGATGTTCTACTGAAATAAATAAAATTATGTGTCTGCAAAATTAGGCATGACCATGTCTGGTAGGATTGAACATTACAGTGATTCTCTTTGACTTCTTACAGTAAGGAATCTTGCTACATATTAATGTAGCTAAATTATAGAAGTTAGATTAAATTCTACAGTTCATTTTAAAACAGCAAAGAAAACCTTCTATCGGCTGCTACTTTCTTCAGATACAATGACCAAGCAAAAGAATTCAGCTTTAGCCCATCAGTGGATCTTCCCAATTGCTACCTAGGCACGTATGTGACAGCTGTCAATTCAGAAATCGTTTATCACAACACAAAGATGACATAAAAACACTGAGCTGATATGACAGCAATGGCAGGCATCCCTGTAGGAAATCTTTCTGCGCTACAACAGATGGCCAGTAGTTAGAGGAAACCATTAAAGCTTGAACTGAGGAAGCTGGTTAAATTTTTCACAGCAAAGGGTAGCAGATAAAAATAAACAAACTTCACCAGCTTTCCGGGGAGAGCCAGTCCTTCTACAGAGCGCACGTACCCATCAACAGCACGGGAGAGGCACTAGATTTTACAGGCATGCTGCATATTGTATAATGGGTTTATAATCATTGTATCTTTTCCATATAGCACGCAGACAATACAGTCACACAAGTGTCATAATTGCATAATTACTACATTAACGCACACAGGCAGCAATTACACAAGTAGGACAGCTCAGAGCTGCAGGAGGGGAAGCCGCTGCAGGAGCAGCTGGTGCCCGCCGGCCCCTCTGCCCAGCCCGGCTCGGCTGCGGATCTGCCACGGAGCCCAGGAAGGCCTGAAGGGTGGGATTCACCTCCTCTGCTGCTTTAACCGGACCTGAGAGGCGCTGTACTATCAGCTGTTCTGGAATACGCCAGTTCCCCTGAGATGAGATGTCACCCACATGACGACATAGGCTTTCCTCTGTATTGGGGCATTTTCAACGCCTTGAGAGAGATATTGACAACTTATATAAATACTATACTTGTATGTAGAATATACCAGACTCCTAAAACAACCACCTCCAAAGGTCATGTCCTTCCAGACCAGTCCTTTATCCAGGTAGCATTTGTCAGGTCTGCTTTTTCACATACTAAAATCTATTCCTGCGCTGGGCAACGAAAATAAAGATTTCCTAAGAAAATCTTAAACTAGGAGAAATTTAAGGTGCATGAGCATGGTAGCAGGTCTGGGCTGCAATCCAAATGACAAGGGCTAAGATAAGGGATTGGGGAATTTTAAAAAAAGCAAGACTTCACTGAACTGGCTTTTGGGACCCATTTAAATGTGAAACTACAAACCTGTGGGATCCAGGGAACAGATGCCCAACCAACTCATTCCTACTTCTGAAGGCCTTTTTTCCAAAGAAAAAATAAAAACAGAAATCCCTTGGGAATCCTGCTGGAGTTAGAGCATCTCAACAGCTGCACGTCTGAGCACTCTGCAAGGGTGACTTGAACACAACTTGCCTGGCTCGCACAGTCCAGGGGATATGCTTGTTATAATAAATGCTGTCAGTCTATGTATGTTAAAACCTTCCCGTCTTTTAAGCAGAAAACACAGGAAAGGATGAAGTGGTAATAGTTCTCATCACCCTAGAGTCTACAGCAGCCATGCACCAGACATCATGAGCTGATGGCACTGAAGAGATATCTTGGTACCAACCCCCGATTTGAGACGTCTTTTTGATCACTGGTAAGAAATAAGGAAGCTTCTCAGCCCCTGAAATACAATTCCTATTCTTTCCCCTGAAATACAATTCCTATTTTAAGACTGAACTGATCTTTAAAAAGCACAAAAGCTGTTTCTTTAGTCCTACCACACATTCCAGTAAAGCGCATATTATAAGCAAGAGCAACTAAATTAACTTCATAGCACTGCAGTGGGATTTCAAGGGAAAGAAAAACAAACATTGTTATGGGAAGATACATACTTTTTCATAAGATCTCTGCCCTCTGGGTGAGGATAAGCAGGCTTCCAGCACACTGTTCTCGCTCATTTAATAATGGGATACAATTTTGGATTGTGTATATGCTGACAGAAAGCAGAAGTGACAGAAAGCTCAAGAAGCTTTACTTTTAGTATTTGCCTGTTGGAATGGAAATACTTAAAGAGAACCTTTAGGCTGATAAAATCTGTCACTTGAACATCAAATACAAAATAAATAAAACCAATTTTATCAGCCACTAGAAACATCCCATCTACTTCCACCATGAACTGCAACAATATCTGGGTTAGGCCTTTTCTGTTTCAGACATTTCATGAGTTCCCTTCTGCTTTGGGGATCCAAGTACCCCGAACCTGCCGAGTAATAGAGCAGCACCACCTCAAAGTTGTGTCACACCACCTGCACAGCTGGACGTTGAAGGCCAGGACCTGAAAATAAGGCAAGAGCAGGATTCAATGCCAAGAGGCATGAAAACCCCAGCTGAAGACCAACCCACAGAGACAGAGCCCAGGGTCAAGGCAGGCTCTCCTCACCGTGGGCTTTGCTGGGACGATACTCAGCTCATCTCGAGAGAGCTCTGCTGCCCCTCCTACAAAACTTGTTTCACCTCCAAGATCAGCAACAATGCTTCAAGCTGCAGAAAAGTCCGTCCATCTGATGAAACACGACGAATTAATAAGGGTAAAAAAACTAAATCCCCTATGCACTGGAACATGCTCTGCTTCTTAAAACCCTGCAGTTGTAATAGTTAAATACTGACAAACACGGGCTCTTTAAGCGGTTAACTTTGATCATCTTGACTTTCTAAACTTAATTCTATAAATGCACAAATGCATACATACCTTTAGACAGAGGCAGGAATTACAGCTGACAGCTATGAGGGCATTTTACATGTTTCAGTAATAAACCTATCTATCCCTATTAAAAATGAATACACAACCTTTCCTTATCACCTATTGTGTCATCAGTCACATCACTTTTAGGAGGAAGATCGGCAAAACCAAGATAACAAGATTTTTGTCATTTTATAAAATACAGACTGAGCAGTTTAGAGTTGTCAATAAAGCCCTCGACACGAGAAGCACTATTTATTAACAGGACTGATGCACAAGCATGAAAAAATAAATAGGATGCTTTTCTGCCTTAAATTTGTTTATCTATAGTATAAGTATCAGCGGTGATATTTCTGCCAGGGTAGGATAGGGGGCCGGTTAGCTCAGCGGTTTGAGCGTGGTGCTTACAATAAGGACCAACACCAAGGTCGCGGGTTCGATTCCCGCTCAGTCCCCATGTGTTTCCTGGTCTAGTCGAGAGGTGGCGTCCCTGCCCAAAACAGGGAGGTTGGACTAGATTATCTCTAAGGTCCCTTCCAGCCTAGGCCAGTCTATGATTCTATGAAGGAAGGAAAGGAAGGAGGAAAAGGAAGGTGAAATGAAAATACAACCTGGTCCTTCTCCATGCTGCTACTTGCCAACCTCTCCACAGGGACTTGAAGGAACCTGCGTCACAGTGTCAGGCAGGAGCCAGGCAGGGCTGCCGGGCTGGGCGAGCGTTGAGCTGAGGGCTTGGATACACCCGCAGTGCCGCTGCTTCCCTTCCCTGTGACTGAGAAGATACGCAAGAAGCAGCCTTCCAGATCTGCCACAGGCTCGAGTGTCTTCAGGCTGTCATATTTCTCTTAACCTCAGCAATTCTTTCCATGTTTTCCTAAACGAGAAGGATTACTCTGGCAAGATGCTGTGGATCACCTGCAATTTTTTTTTTTTTTTTTTTTTTTTACTTAATGATACAGCCTGCCCCACAGTTCAGAACCTGACTCACTCGACATTCAGACTTCTCAACTGAAAAACTGCTGATTTGATAAAAATCAAGATATTTCAGACCAATATACTTCCCACAAATTGCTTTTAAACAGTTTGGATTTTTTTAACTCTCTATAAAAATTTCAAGAAAACTTATACTACTGAGGACATTTCACTTTCCTTTTCAACAATTGCTTTCACCCCAAAAAACTTTCATATCATTCTTCTGAGAGGTTTAAACAAAGTATGTTTTCAAGTTTCTTTTTTGGGGAATTTTAATGATCAACTTTTCACTCGAATTTGGTTGAAAACAACTGAGGTGGCTGTTTTAGACTGGACTGGCACAATTTTTCCCCCAAGCTATCAAATAACGGCTGTGGAGGAGAAGAAACCGAGTTCTGTAGAAAAAAAAATACTAGAAAACAATTCCTAATTGTTTGTATTAGAGCATTAATTGCTTAATTATCCTTCATTAACTTCTCGAAAACAAGAAGTTGGGAAACTTGGACTTGTTACTGGAATTCAATTTTGATTTTTTATTTTTTTCTTGGTAAAAACTAACCACTCAGGAAACAACTGTTCTTTTTCGGTTGTCAAATGTTATTGCTAGCCAATTTTTTTCCTCCACTTTAGTCTCTCCTCTGCTTCCTTGCCCTCCCCAGCAGCACCGCAAACCTGGCAAAATCACAGGCAGCCAAAAGTGAGGCTATTTTAGATGCCAGACAGAGAATGGGGAAGGCTTCAGTCATCTGTGAAATGCATTTTTGATTTGGGGAAGCAGGTACTGCTTACAAACAGAACTTCGCTCCTGCTACCCTCAAACACACCAGCTCATGTGTTTCATTGCCTGATTAAGGTCGGCCTTACAACTAGTTGCTTTCCACTTTCACTACTTCTGGTAGAAAACTCTTCCAGAACCTCCCACCTAAGTAATTACACATTTTCTTTCAGTTTGCACATAATCAAGTTACAGCCTGTTACTCTTACAGCAACTCTGCCTTTTTTCCCAAAATAGGTATTTCCTTCACTGCCAGCTGTTAACTCCCCTAAGTATTATCAATGGCAATTAACTCTCACAGGCTTCATTTTGCTGCAGAGACGACTGCTCTGTCTCGTCTCAATAGCAAGGCTTCCCACTGCCCTGATCATCCTTCCCCGCCTTTGGAGTTTTAAGGCATCTTTCTTGAACTTGGTAAGTGGCAGCGTGCATCAGGCTAGAGCACACAGCTCCGCACTTTTCCGACTGCTCCATTAACCCCGGCTTCTCTTCAGCCACCATTACCTTCCCTGACACGCAGCCCGCAGAGTCTTCTCTTATTCCCACGTCTGCACAACTCAGGCAATAGTGCTCATTACCTACACTACACTGTCCTTTATTTTATAGGGCTTTCTCAGCTCACACCTAAATTTATCTGCTCTCTCTGCTTAATGCTCTGAAGTTTCATTCACCCTTCCAAAACCACTGAGGGATCTTCAGATTTCCTTCGTGTTTCCTTTAAGCTCCAGAGATGAACAGAGGATTTCACCTTCAGTCTCACTATTTCAGGCAAATGGTATCTGCCCCGTATCTTCCACTGACTGATTAGTAGGTTAGGACTGTAGAACCTACTTGTTTTGGTGCTTACTCACTGCTTGCTTTTTTTTCCCCCCTCCTGTGATAATTCCTGCAAGCACAAAAGATTCCTTTACGTCATAAAAGCCAAAGCGTAGGGGGAAGTTCCTCTCTTGGAAAGATGACTATTTCTGAATACACAGACACACACATATGTATTGCCCACACCACTTTTTTTTTCCTTTTTTTTTTTTTTTAAAATAATTCCAAAATAGTTTTGACAATAAATTTTGAGTCAGCTTCAGTGCTTATTAGTGGTTTCAATTCTCTTTTACTAGGGGATAAAGTTCCATTAAATCCGTGTCTGCAAGATTGGAGTCCAGGAGAATTCTATCCTATTTCATGGTTCATTATGAAAGATTCATACAGCCCTACTCATCATGTTTCTAGAGTCATCTACATCAACTTTAGCGTACTAAAACGTTGTATGGTATAAAGTGACACGATGAAATGATCAGTCAAGTTCACTGGGCTTAACTACTCTGACAATGATTCGCAATCTTACGTTGGGGAGGGATAAAAAGACATCCCAATCAGCGTATAAGAGCAATCTTTATTGTGGCAATTAGCATTTATCAAATTGCAACATTAAGCTCAGAATGTAGAAGAGTGCCCCAGAGACAGAAGTACAGGAGAGATTACCTACAAGGCACGGAGAATGGAAGCTGCCTTTGTGCTGGAAGAAGCCCTGCACTGACGTGAGCACCACACGCCCGAGCTTGCTTTCTATGGGGAATGCTGGTAATAGAATTAGTGTCCATGACATGACATGTTAATAAACTGTCTCTCTCAAACACACACACATCCTCCTCGAGGCTAAAAACCACAAGTCATTCCTGTGCAAGACAGACTGAATTATTTAATTCAGTCGATTTAAGAGGTACCTGGAAAGCAACGCTCAAGAGCAGAGTTAAAACATTTTAACTTCTTGGTCAAGTACAAGCTGGTATTTTTTTACCTTGTTTTTCCACTGCATGTAAGGTATCAACCAAGAAACCTAAAACCAGATTGAAACTAGAAGATAAGCAGGGTGCTAGCCCAAGACCATCAAACCAGAGTTACATCATCGAATTCTTGATCTTCATTTAACACTGTACAGCTGAACAATCTGTGTGTGGATGCGTGTTCATGCACAGGGATATTAGGAAAAATATCTTCACCAAAAGGATAGTCAAGCATTGGAACAGGCTCCCCAAGGAAGTGGTGGAGTCATCACCCTGGAGGTATTTAAAAGATGTGCAGATGTGACACTTAAGGACATGGTTTAGTGGTGGACCTGGCAGTGTTAGGTTTATGGCTGAACTCTCTGATTTTCCAGCATAAGTGTTTCTACGTTTCTATACGTGCACGTGTTAATGTTTTAACCAAGTCTGAGCCAGAAATCATTAGACTGAAGGAAGTATAGGTGCAACAAAGTCCAATTCCCAAAGCCAGCGAAAATTCCTTCGGCTGCTTTCCAGGACACAGACCAGTTGAGACCTGTGAGAAAACCACTCACAACCTCCAAATTCCCAGAACAGCATGGGATTCTACACCTTTGGTTTGGTTTGATTTTAAAATCTTCATTCTCTCTCTCGTCTAGTAAAGACTACCTGGAGTGGCTCCTACAGCAGATAACTGTATATACTAATGACACAGTCATGACATTGGATACCTACAGATTCAAGCATTCTAGGCACATTCCATTTCTCACCAGGTTGACACCATTAGAGAAAGCAGATTGTTTACCTGACCATGACTACTACTGTTAGCACTCATCCTATTTCCTCTTCCCAGTTTTGCTACTTTCCAGCAATCTACATTTTCATTTACATATTTATGCCATTATTTCACTAGGAGAAAAACTTCAGAAGACTTTACAGGTGTTTCATTTGCATTTGATGATTCCATTTAATAGCCCTGTGGGCTAAAAGCCAACTGATGGCAATTTCTAATTCATGATGGCAGAAGAGGAGGTTAACCCCATTAGCATCAAAAAGAAATGACCAAGTGTCAAGACAGTTTTCACAGTTCCATTCTTGTCCTTTCAGACCAGTTAAAGCTCTCAGAATTAGGTTAGTCAATGGTGCAGACTAGTTGCTCCGACGGTGCTGTAGGCCACTATGCACTGACTCCATCAGACGTGCTGCTGGATCCAGTTACCGGAAATTTTTTTAAAAAGATACACTTAAAAGATCTTAATTTAAAAAAAAGAAAAAGATAAATTCTCTCTTTATCTTTTCTCCACTTAAAAACAAGTGCACCTGAATAAAATGGATGAGAGAGGGAGGATAGGTATTTTCTGTACTATATCATTTGTCCTTCTTGTTATCACAACAGGAAAATTAAAGTAGCCTTGTAGCGTTCTCAAACTTGACTAGATAAACCACAGGCTAAGCACAGGGGTTTATGCTGTTTCTCAGAGACCAGTCTCGTAAGTTTGTCTGGAGCCTCACCTCCTTCTCAGTCTCATTTCGAGCAAAGCTTCGCCGCTGAACAAAGACTCATTCCAGGCTGGCAGACTCATTATCGCTGGTCAAAGTGAGACTTCACTCCAATCTTTTAGGTGTTTCTAAATATCTACTATCCTTCACTCTTCTCTATTAACTTCAAGGATATGATAAACCTTCACAAATAGTACAGCCAACTAGCATTGAAAAAAAGTTAACTGTGGACCCTCCATAGAAGATGCTTCAACTTGGAAGTGCAAGGAAGTAACTCCAAACAGAGCAAAATCAGATATATTTTGCAATATTGGTCTTGTAAGGCACTGACTGTCCAGTTCTACAAGGTTTCTGTCCTGCAGGGGTGTCGTGGTTTGACCCTGACCAGCAG